>NC_055999.1:28776336-29079400 GCF_018446385.1 Zingiber officinale | reverse complement strand
AATCTAGGTTGATAATGTCCCCAAGATGAGCTCATAAAGATTGTCATGTTAAACCCTGCAGGTGGACTTAGTCCGACATGACGATAAGGTTGAGTGGTACTATTCTTGGATTAAGATATTAATTAAATGAGTTGTCAGTAACTCACTTAATTAGTGGACATTTGACATCTTAAACACAGGGAGACTAACACACTCATAATAAGAAGGAGCCCAAAAATGTAATTTGGGATTGGTGCGGTAGTTCAATAATAGTTCTCTAGTGGAATGAATTATTATTGATAAAATTAAGTTGTGTGTTCGGGGCGAACACGGGATGCTTAATTTTATCGGGAGACCAAAACCAATTCCTCCTCTCAGTCCCTATCGTAGCCTCTTATTTATAGAGTACTATACCCACCTATACCCACCTTCGTACCCATGATATAGGGGTCGGCCAAGCTAGCTTGTGGTTCAAGCTAGGGCCAGCCAAGCCTTGATTCATGGGTGGTCGGCCCTAGCTTGAACCCAAGCTTAGGTGGTCGGCCCCCATTAAATTAAAAGGAATTTTAATTTTAAATATTTCTTATGTGAAAGATATAATTTATTGGAGAGATTAAAAATTAAAATATCTCTTTTAAAAGGATCTACAAAAGATTAAAGAAAGAGATTAGATCTCTTTTCTTATTTGTAGATTGGAAAGATATTTTATTTTTCTTCTTTATAAATTATTCACATGTAGAATAATTAAAATTATAGAAATTTCTTTTTATCAACCATGAAGGGATTTTAAAAGGAAATTTTATTTTTTAAAATTTCCGAAGACAAATAAGGAATTTTAATTAGTGATTGAAATTGCTTTGTTTAGTCTTGTTGATGTGGCCGGCCATATACAATTGATTAGGAAATTTTATTTAATTTTTCTTAATTAATTGTTATCAAGGAAAGTTAAGGAAATTTTATTGTAATTAAATTTCCTTATTTGTCAAAGCCAAGGAATATAAAAGAAGGGGTTGGGGTGCCTTCATGAGACACAACTTCTATTATTCTTCTCTCTCTTTTCTTCCTTGGTGTGGCCGGCCCCTTCAAGCTTTCTCTTCTCCTTGTTGTGGTCGAACCTCTTCTTCCTTTTGGAGATCAAGTTGTGGCCGGATACAAGCTTGGAGAAGAAGGAGAGAAAGCTTATATCCCTTGGAGCATTGGTGGTGTTTTCTCTTCATCCTTGGAGGTGCACTTGAGTTGGCCGAATATTACAAGGAGGAGAAGAAGGTGCTTTGGTGGTTTCTCATCTCGGAAGATCGTTGCTCACACAACGTCCGAGGTTAGAAGAGGAATACGGTAGAAGATCAAAAGGTTTTTCTAAAAGGTATAACTAGTATTTTTCCTTTCCGCATCATACTAGTTATTTTAGGAAATAATACCAAATACAAGAGGCATACGATTTTAGTGTTTCGAATTTGCTTTCGATGTAGTGTTCTTTTGTTTGTTCTTTTCCTTATGATTTGATTGTTCCTTTTGGTTAACCTAAAGTTATTTTAGGAAATTAAATATTAGCTTTCCTTAAAAGGTTTTGTCTAGTCGGTGGTGGTTGCTCCCATATCCAAGAAGGCCATGTGCCTCGCCACGTCAGTACTGGGAACCAATTATGGAAATTAATATTTAATGGAATTAATAACTTAGGTGATTTGGATCGAACGTGTTAAGTTCCGCAGGAGATCCAAGTCAAAACCTAAAAGAACAAATAAATTAAATTTTGGATCAAACGTGTTAAGTTCCGCAGGCGATCCAAGTTTAATTTAAAAGAACACATGGTAGCTAGGAAAAGGTTCGAACCTTTTTACAAAATTTTTGTACAGTGGAACCATTAGGTTTTCCGAGTAGCAACCAACAATTGGTATCAGAGCTAGGGTTTTGCCTCTGTGTATTTGGTATTAGTTTAATTATGCACATGTCATACATAATTTAGGCAGGTTAATAGTAGGATGTGCTAACTTTGTGGATGCAGGATCCAACTATTATGGCTTATAGTTTTTATGTGTGTGATTGGACCCTTGGACCTGTCAAGGGCAATTATATGTGTGTGCATGATTGTATTATAAAATACAGTAGGAGTTGTATTTAGTTTTATTAGAATTTTATTTTTGATCTAGATACATGTACATTTCTTTTATGGAATATAGGATCGATGGATGTAAATTTTTATTTTATGTTTGATCTAGTTTACATGTACATTCCTTCGAGGAATATAGTATCAAAAAATGTAAAATTCTATTTATGTCGCGGATCGAATCTTGCAAGGCGTGGAACCTTTTTGAGGACCAGAGGCGCAGCGGAACAAGGAGCAAGATAGATGCGATAGCAAGACCCGGTGGCAGTGGCCAAAGATAACAGCAGCTAGGGTTGGCGACACACGGAGGACAACAATAGATAAAAGCCATAATAGTTGAAAACTAGTTTTTCATTTATTGCTTTTATATTGTGCTGTGTGTGCATGTTAGTATACATGTCCAATAGGCTAGCATAGTTAAAATTCCTCATTTATAAATAACTAAGTGGGAGAGGAATTTTAAATAAATTCCACGGTCTCCATTACTGGTTTGTAAGTGATTTAAACAAGCTTGCGCGTTGGCTCTGAGTGCCTTCCTCCATATCGGATGAGCTTGTTTGTGAATCACTAGAACAAACTTCCATTTAGGATGACTATAGGAAATTAATTAAGAGCGTGTGATCTTCCCCATCGGAAGGGGCACAATCTTATTAATGGACTTAGTGTCAAGTAATGGTATACACTTAGGCACATCTAATAGTATCCTCCCCATCGGAGTCACTGCTATTATTTGTGTGACCAAAGGATACCAACTATTAATTTTATTTGTCAAAAAGTTAGGTTGACAAGATAATAAAATTAATGGGTTAAAATCCTCCTTTTATAAATGTTGAATTTGTATACGTCCACACTATCGTGGCATACAATATTCGCGATGTTTTGAGGTGTTGGTTAATTTAAAATAGTATTGTTTGAGGAATCAATATTATTCTAAATTTAGAGTTCTGACCAAAAGTTATTTGTGATTCTTAGGATGACTTTCAACCCACTGTCCATCATACTACAACAGAATAGACTTACTGGTCCTAATTACATAGATTGAAAAAGGAACCTGGACATTGTTCTTACTGTTGAAAGATATAAGTTTGTACTGACTGAGCCTTGTCCTGATGCACTCACTGGTGAATCTACCCAAGAGGAGATTGAATATCATAGGAAATGGGTAAAAGCAGATGAGATGGCGCGGTTTTACATTTTGGCTTCAATGTTAAATGTATTACAACATCAGCATCAAGATTTACCAACAACCTATGATATTATGAACAATCTCAAGGAACTCTTTGGTCATCAGGATCGGGCTTCTAGGCAAGAAGCCATGAGAAAGATAATGACAGCCACCATGCAAGAGGGTACTCCTGTGAGGGATCATATCCTAAAGATGATGGCTTATCTGAACGAAATACAGATCCTTGGAGGAGAAATTGATGGGGAAACCCAGATCGATATGATCCTCCAAACACTGCCTAGAATTTTTGAGCAATTCTGCCTGAATTACAATATGAACAAAAGGGTATATTCATTGGCGGAACTACTGACAGAACTTCAGGCAGCAGAAGGTTTGTTTCGTCACAATTCTCATATTCACTATGCTGAAAATGGTTCTACTTCTAAACCGAAAGAAAAGAAGAAGAAGAAACAAGTTGGTCCAGCAAAAAAAGTGAATAAATCTCAGAATACATGATCTAAAGCTGGAATGAAGAAGCCGAAGGGCAAGTGCTTCATCTGCAAGCAGTCAGGGCATTGAAAGGCGGGCTGCCCTCGTAGGAATCAAAACAACAAAGGTATATATCATGCTCTAGTTGTTGAAACATGTTTAGCGGTGTTATCTACCAGCACCTGGTGTGTAGATACGGGAGCCACTGATCATGTCTGCAATTCCTTGCAGGGGTTCCAGGAAACCCGACGACTATCTGAAGGAGAGATTACCGTCTACATGGGCAATGCTACTAAGGTGGCGGCTGTTGCAGTGGGAGACGTCTACTTATCTTTTAATAGAAATAGAAATTTGGTTTTAAGAAATTGTCTTTATGTACCCAGTTTTAGAAAGAATTTAATTTCAGTTTCTAAACTATTTCTAGATGGATATTCAGTTTCCTTTAGTAACGATGTAATTATTAAGAGAAATAAAGTGATTATCTGTTCTGGTGCATTAGTTGGCAATTTGTATACTTTAAATCCAATTTCTCCCACAAAGCAAAACATGGAAATTTATAACTCATCTTCTAACTCTAATAAGAGAAAAGAACCTTCGGAAATGAACCAAGCATATCTTTGGCATCTAAGGATTGGCCATATTAACTTAAGTAGGATTCAGAGGCTTATAGCCGATGGACTTTTGAGTTCATTAGAGTTGGAAAAATTTTCAACTTGTGAATCTTGCTTGGAAGGTAAAATGACCAAAAGGCCTTTCAAGGCCAAGGGGTATAGAGCCAAAGAAGTGTTAGAATTGGTTCATTCTGATTTGTGTGGTCCTATGTCTGTCCAGGCAAGAGGTGGTTTTGAATATTTTGTCTCTTTCATAGATAATTATTCAAGATACGGATACATTTACCTAATGCGCCGCAAGTTCGAGTGCTTTGATAAGTTCAAAGAGTACAAGGCTGATGTGGAAAAATGACTAGGTAAAAGTATCAAGACACTACGGTCTGATCGTGGTGGCGAATACCTCTTAGGAGAGTTTAGGAATTACTTATCAGAGGCCGGGATTCAATCCCAACTGTCTACACCTGGTACACCTCAACAGAATGGTGTGGCAGAATAAAGGAATAGGACTTTTATGGAGATGGTTAGATCGATGATGAGTTATTAAGAATTACCAAATTCATTTTGGGGATACGCTCTGGAAACAGCGGTGTATGTTCTGAACTTAGTACCTTCTAAATCAGTTTCTTCTACTCCCACAGAATTGTGGAATGGGCGAAAGCCCAGTCTAAGACATATTCGAATTTGGGGTAGTCCAGCACATGTGCTGAAACCAGATGCTGATAAGTTAGAATCTCATACAGAAGTTCACGTGTTTGTGGGGTATCCCAAAGGAACGAAAGGTGGTTTATTTTATAGTCCTAAAGACCAGAAGGTCATTGTTAGCACCAATGCCCAGTTTTTAGAAGAAGACTATATAATGGATCACAAGCCCAGTAGCAAAGTTATTTTAGAAGAACTTAGACAGGACACGTCTACCTTAGTACCAACAGTACAAGATGAAGTACCACAAGAGACTGCAACACGTGTCACACATGATACACAACCACAGACTGTGCCTCGTCGTAGAGGGAGGGTTGTTAGGCAGCCTGAAAGATTCATATTTTTGGGAGAGTCTTCAGACTTGATCCCGGGTAAACATGAACCTGATCCCCGAACATATGACGAAGCACTCCAAGATATAGATGCAGCATCTTGGCAAAAGACAATGAATTCTGAAATAGAGTCTATGTACTCTAATAAGGTCTGGGAGCTTGTAGAACCACCTGATGGTGTAAAAGTCGTTGGATGCAAGTGGATCTACAAAAGGAAAAGAGGGACAGACGGGAAGGTAGAAACCTTCAAAGCTAGGCTTGTTGCGAAAGGGTACACTCAGAAAGAGGGAATCGACTATGAGGAAACCTTTTCACCGGTAGCCATGCTTAAGTCTATCCGGATACTCTTATCCATTGCTGCTCATATGGATTATGAGATTTGGCAAATGGATGTCAAGACAGCTTTCCTTAATGGAAGTCTTGAAGAGAACATCCATATGAAGCAACCAGAAGGGTTTATTGAAAAAGGCAAAGAGCATCTAGTGTGCAAGCTCAATCGGTCCATTTATGGACTAAAGCAAGCTTCAAGGTCTTGGAACATCCGGTTTAATGAAGTAATCCAGTCATATGGATTTATTCAGTGTCCGGATGAGTCTTGTGTATACAAGAAGTATAACGGAAACGTGGTGGTATTTCTTATACTATACGTAGATGATATTTTGTTAATTGGCAACAATGTCAAGGTATTATCGGACGTAAGGGTATGGTTGTCAAAACAATTTGATATGAAGGACTTAGGAGATTGTGCACACATTCTTGGGATCAAAGTTATAAGGGATCGCAAGAAAAGAATGTTGTGTCTGTCCCAAGCTTCATACATAGATACAATCCTTGCTCGTTTTAGCATGCAAGATTCCAAGAAAGGTTTCTTACCTTTTAGGCATGGAGTAGCTCTATCTAAAGAGATGTCTCCGAAGAAATCAAACGAGATAGAGAACATGAAAGCAGTTCCTTATGCCTCGGCTGTAGGAAGCCTAATGTATGCAATGCTATGTACGAGACCTGATATCTGTTTTGCCGTGGGCATGGTTAGCAGATATCAGAGTAACCCTGGACAAGGACATTGGACTGCGGTAAAGCATATATTAAAGTACCTGAGAAGGACTAGAGATTATATGCTAGTTTACCAAGCAGACGATTTGCTCCCTGTGGGTTACACGGATTCAGATTTCCAATCAGATAGGGACAACAGTAAGTCTACATCAGGCTATGTGTTTACTTTGGGAGGTGGAGCCATTGCATGGAGGAGTGTTAAGCATAAATGCGTTTCAGACTCAACCATGGAAGCTGAGTATGTAGCAGCCTCTGAGGCAGCTAAAGAAGCAGTATGGCTCAGGAACTTTCTAATGGACTTAGATGTGATTCCTGGTTTGCCCAAAATCATCACAATTTATTGTGATAATAACGGTGCAGTTGCAAACTCGAAGGAACCACGAGCCCATAAGACAAGTAAACATATAGAGCGCAAGTACCACCTGATACAAGATATCGTGAAGCGATGAGAAGTTGTCATCACCAAGATTGCATCAGCAGATAACCTAGCAGATCCTTTCACTAAGGCCCTTCCGGCAAAAGCTTTCGATCGGCATGTGGAGGGAATGAGAATCAGATGTATGGCAGAAGATATGACAGCTTAGTCATTAGTATAAGTGGGAGATTGTTAGAGTGTATACTGAAAGCCTAAGCTTTTGTAAACATTTATTTTGAATAAAGAATCACATTTGGTCAAATCATCTACATTTGTTGTAGTTGTTCAATTAATTTATATTGTAGATAACATAGTATGTGGTGTCACATACAAAAGATGATGTTATCAGTACCTTATAAATTATAAACAATAACTCACGACAAAAATAGAAAGGAACAAGTCATTGGAAGGTCGTAGTGTAATTAGGTATTAGTTTATCTTAACTATATAATTACACTAGTACACTTAGAGTGTATTGAGTAGGACCATCAGAGGTCGTTTTCTTTTATACTGACTTTATAAAGGAACAAAGACCTCAGTTATTATGGAAGTGGACTTAGTCCGACATGACGATAAGGTTGAATGGTACTATTCTTGGATTAAGATATTAATTAAATGAGTTGTCAGTAACTCACTTAATTAGTGGACATTTGACATCTTAAACACAGGGAGACTAACACACTCATAATAAGAAGGAGCCCAAAAATGTAATTTGGGATTGGTGCGGTAGTTCAATAATAGTTCTCTAGTGGAATGAATTATTATTGATAAAATTAAGTTGTGTGTTCGGGGCGAACACGGGATGCTTAATTTTATCGGGAGATCAAAACCAATTCCTCCTCTCGGTCCCTATCGTATCCTCTTATTTATAGAGTACTATACCCACCTATACCCACCTTCGTAACCATGATATAGGGGCCGACCAAGCTAGCTTGTGGTTCAAGCTAGGGCCAGCCAAGCCTTGATTCATGGGTGGTCGGCCCTAGCTTGAACCCAAGCTTAGGTGGCCGGCCCCCATTAAATTAAAAGGAATTTTAATTTTAAATATTTCTTATGTGAAAGATATAATTTATTGGAGAGATTAAAAATTAAAATATCTATTTTAAAAGGATCTACAAAAGATTAAAGAAAGAGATTAGATCTTTTTCCTTATTTGTAGATTGGAAAGATATTTTATTTTTCTTCTTTATAAATTATTCACATGTAGAATAATTAAAATTATAGAAATTTATTTTTATCAACCATGAAGGGATTTTAAAAGGAAATTTTATTTTTTTAAATTTCCGAAGACAAATAAGGAATTTTAATTGGTGATTGAAATTACTTTGTTTAGTCTTGTTGATGTGGCCGGCCATATACAATTGATTAGGAAATTTTATTTAATTTTTCTTAATTAATTGTTATATAGGAAAGTTAAGGAAATTTTATTGTAATTAAATTTCCTTATTTGTCAAAGCCAAGGAATATAAAAGAAGGGGTTGGGGTGCCTTCATGAGACACAACTTCTATTATTCTTCTCTCTCTTTTCTTCCTTGGTGTGACCGGCCCCTTCAAGCTTTCTCTTCTCCTTGTTGTGGTCGAACCTCTTCTTCCTTTTGGAGATCAAGTTGTGGCCGGATACAAGCTTGGAGAAGAAGGAGAGAAAGCTTATATCCCTTGGAGCATTGGTGGTGTTTTCTCTTCATCCTTGGAGGTGCACTTGAGTTGGCCGAATATTACAAGGAGGAGAAGAAGGTGCTTTGGTGGTTTCTCATCTCGGAAGATCGTTGCTCACACAACGTCCGAGGTTAGAAGAGGAATACGGTAGAAGATCAAAAGGTTTTTCTAAAAGGTATAACTAGTATTTTTCCTTTCCGCATCATACTAGTTATTTTAGGAAATAATACCAAATACAAGAGGCATACGATTTTAGTGTTTCGAATTTGCTTTCGATGTAGTGTTCTTTTCCATGTGATTTGATTGTTCCTATTGGTTGACCTAAAGTTATTTTAGGAAATTAAATATTAGCTTTCCTTAAAAGGTTTTGTCTAGTCGGTGGTAGTTGCTCCCATATCCAAGAAGGCCATGTGCCTCGCCACGTCAGTACTGGGAACCAATTATGGAAATTAATATTTAATGGAATTAATAACTTAGGTGATTTGGATCGAACATGTTAAGTTCTGCAGGAGATCCAAGTCAAAACCTAAAAGAACAAATAGATTAAATTTTGGATCAAACGTGCTAAGTTCCGCAGGCGATCCAAGTTTAATTTAAAAGAACACATGGTAGCTAGGAAAAGGTTCGAACCTTTGTACAAAATTTTTGTACAGTGGAACCATTAGGTTTTCCGAGTAGCAACCAACCGTGTCTTCTTATCATAGGGTTCCATATAGCTATGAAACCAACTCTAGGTCTAGTGGTCAAGTCAAAAATAATAGGGAAGTCATCCCTAAGAGTATTTTTGCGACAAATATGACTAAGACTTCAAAGAAGTCTAAGAAAGTCACTAAGAAGGTCTCAAGAGAAGAAATCCCTAGAGTTGACCTAGAAAAGGTGACCAAAGCTTCTAAGAAGCCTAATAAGGTCACTAGGAAGGTATCTAGGGAAGTTATCCCTAGTGAGTACCTAGAACATCCAAGGAGCACCAATAGGTTTTGGGTTCCTAGGAGCATTTTCTCTACCCCTTAGATGGGTTAGAGAGTGTCAACTCTAATTGGAAGGGTAGTTAACCCAACTTGGATGAAATTGACACTCGAAGAGCATTTTCAAGGTTATTATTAACTTTTAAAAATGAAGTGGATTTTCATTTACTCTTTAAAAGAGTAAAATGTGCCATAATTTGAAAATATTGATTTTATTTTAAATTGACATAAATTGGGAAAACATAAGAAATACCAAGTTGGGATTTTGATATTTTCTTAGGGATTTAAAGGCAAATCTAAGCCTTAATTTAAAGTGTTTACTCTTTGGATGAGTGAAATGTGCCAAACATTGAAGAATATACTTAATTTTAATTGACACAGTTTAATCATGGTTTAAAGAAATGCCAATTTGGATTTTGGCATTTTCATAAGTAGATAAGGGGCAATATAGGTTAATTTTAGGTTTAGCTAAGGATTTAAGGACACTTAGATAGATAATCTAGGTACTTTATTTAAGCTAAACTACCATACTTTGTTTGCCCATCACATGTCATGACATCATTTTTGCATTCATTCTTTATTATGAAAAACACAAAAATATCATATCATATCATACATACATCATGTAGTTGTAGGATTTTTTTTAAAAAATCATTTATTTTTGATGTATGCCATAACACATCATGCATTATTTTTAAATTCCTTGCAATTAAGGACTAATGACATTTATTAACAAGTAACATCCTTGGTGGATGTTCAAAATTCTTAAAATACCTAGATAGAAATGCATGATCTCTAGTTTAGGGCGAAACCAAATTTTACATCTCACAAAGACTTATAAGGTGACTTGTATGTATTCTAGTGTACATTATATACAAGTGAGATGTTAGGATGATGAACAAATCTCAAGATGTTGATTTAGTGCATTTTTTTTTAGTTTTAGGTTCATCAAAACATATAGTTATGTGTTTTTCAATAATTGAAAAAGCTAATGTACAAGTCATGTGCATTGAACCCAAAGAATATGGTTCGATATTGGTTTTGAAAATCATTTTAAAATGCTTTTGGAAAACCTTGGTGAAGGTTATCTTTTGATAGTAATCATCATTAAAAAGTTAGACACAAACTTGAAGAAAACATTAAAGTTTTTGCAAGTTTTCAAGTTTATGTCAATATTTGAAAATAGGAAGTATTTTCATAGAAAACTATTTTTCCGTGATAGTACATACCCTAAGTAATGTCTACATGAATTTTAATGAGTTTTAAAATTTTGTAGAATTTTTGGGGAGTTTCTGAAGTTCACTAAAATCAAACTTCAAAAAATCAGGGTTTCAATCGATCACCCGATCGATTGAAGTGCCTCAATAGATCGGGCGATCGATTGAGAAGGCGTTTTACGTGAACAGAAACATAGTGGATCGATCCACCGATCGATCCACACCGTGTGAATCGATCCATTGATCGATTGACACAGTGGTTTTGGCTAGGAAAGCTTGTTTTCAGCTGTTTAAACCATTTTTCATCCATGTAACCATTCCTAACCCCTCAAAATACATTTGTTACATTTAGAGAGAGTTTTCATGATGAAAACAAGGTTAGATTGGTTAAGGAAGACTAAGTAGAAGTTTAGGTTGAGGTTTGGTTTCATTATTGAATTTTTTTGAACCTCAAAACTTCTAAATTTTGGGTTTCCTAAAGATTTAGGGATTCCAAGTCATTATTGGTGTAATGTCAGAAGTTACGTGCATGTCTTTAGGGGGAGTTACTCCTTAAGGACATGGAATTTATTTTCCGACACCAATGAAGGTGGTTGAAACCTTCGTTTAGAAAGACAATTGCTCAAGGTTGAGCATTGAAAAAGAAGGGAGAGTGGATATCTTCATTGAGGGGTTATGGATGCTCTAGGATGAGCATCATAACGTAGACTACTGCTCCAGGGTGAGCAGTTAATACAGTGAAGGGTATGGGACCTTCATTTTTGGATTGGTTAATGCTCAAGGGTGAGCATTGGATACGATGAAGGATATGAGACCTTCATTATAGTGTTGTGAACAACGAGTGAAGTTGTGAACAATGGTGAGTAACTCTTCAGGGGGAGAGTTCTTTTTGATATGTGCCAATAGGGGGAGAATGTAGGGTTTAAGTTAGGCCTTCATTACCTAAAGAGGGAGTTTTGCCCTCTAGGGAAGGGGGAGAATGAAGGAAATCCCTCATCCATGCCTTGGCATGAAGGAAGTTGAGTCTATGGGATTAGCCTAACTTAAAGGTATTGTCAAACATCAAAAAGAGGAATATTGTTGGTGCAATATTCCCTAGGTCAAGGTTGACCTGGTTGACTAAGCTTGAGAAGGCTCAAGTTTGAGTCTTGATATTTGGGTTTCGATGTTTGACAATACATTGCAAGACATGGAAATTGCAGATGAATCGTTCATTTAGGGAGATTGTTGGTACAATTCTCATCTGGAAAAGGCCAGTTAGATGTGAACAAGAGTCAAGTAGGTCAAGACTGACTAGATACTTGATTGGAAAATCCTGGTGAGTGAAGTCAGGTGAAAAGACCTAATGAGTGAAGCTAGGCAGTATGAAAAGACCTAGTGAGTGAAGCTAGGCAGTATGAAAACCATAGTGAGTGAAGCTAGGTGAAAGTCCTGGTGAGTGAAGCCAGGCAGATGGGAAGTCCTAGTGAGTGAAGCTAGGCAGAAGGAAAGTCCTGGTGAGTGAAGCCAGGCATATGGGAAATCCTAGTGAGTGAAGCTAGGTGAAAGTCCTGGAGAGTGAAGCCAGGTAGATGGGAAATCCTAGTGAGTGAAGCTAGGCAGAAGGAAAGTCCTGGTGAGTAAAGCCAGACAGACGGGAAGTCCTAGTGAGTGAAGCTAGGCAAAAGGGAAGTCTTGGTGAGTGAAGCCAGACACGTGGAAATCCAGGTGGGTCAAGGTTGACCGGACACTTGGTATTGAGAAGTCCAAGTAGGTCAAAGGTTTGACCGAATACTTGGCACAAGAAGAAAAGTCCAAGTGGGTCAAAGGGATTGACTGGACACTTAGTGAGGAAGTCCTAGAGGGTCAAGGATGACCAGACTCTAGGCATAATATACCAACAGGTCATGGTTGACTGGATGTTGGTTTTAGGAGACTTGGACTTGTTTGAGCAAGAAATCATGGGCTGGATCGATCAACCGATCGATTGGCTCATGACCAATCGATTGGGTGAGTTCCCGCGAAAATCTCCTTCCCAATCGATCAGTGGATTGATTGGGAAGTCGACGGTGTCACACAGAAATCCTCCCAATCGATCGACCGATCGATTGGGAGCCTCCAATCGATCGGGCGATCGATTGGGAGCTGAGATTTCACGCGATAAGTCCTGGATTGATCGGGCAATCGATCCAGTTGATTTCTACTGAGCATAGAGGTGTTTTGGATAAATCGGTCGATCGATCCAAAGCCACCTCAATCGATTAGGAGCAATCCAATCGATTGAGATTCGACCGTTGGCGCATGTTTTAGCTGTTGGCGTGCGATTCCTTCGGTAGAGCTTCCATTCTTCTCTACAGCGATACACAGCGACTTCTCCCAAGCTCTCACCGCCAGTTTTTGAAGATTCTTGGAGGCAAGTGCTGGTGCACTTCCAAGTCAAGAGGCATTTCTACAATAAGAAGAAGAAGCTAGGGTTAGGATTTCTCGGTGTAAATCTTGTAAGATTTCCCTTGTATTTGCTTCTCTTTCTTTCTTCTTGTATTGAGAGTGTTGTAAGGCTTCTCCGTCTTCGGTAGTTACCGTAAATGAGTGTTTTTCATAGTGGAGTGTGTCGTGTGTGTGGATCCTTGGATTAGTCATCTCTTCTTGAGGTGGATACCAAGTAAATCCCTTGTGTTAGCGTTGTATTTTGTTTCTTGTTTATTTTCCACTGCATATCATCATCAAGGAGCAAGCAACGACAATACGACAAGCGCACTACGAGCTATTCACCCCCCCCCCTCTAGAACATTTCGACCCTAACAGGTTAGCCTAACTTAAATATATTGTCAAGCATCAAAAGCGAAGAGATTGTTGGTGCAATTATCCTCAGGTCAAAGTTGATCAGTTTAACTAAGCTTAGGTTGGCTCGAGCTTAAGTTTCGATATTTAACAATATGTGTGAGAGAAGTTAAGTAGGTCATGGGAGGACTAGATATTTGTCTGGGAAAGTCCTAACTAGAGGTTATACAATAGAGAAGTAGTAGTGGGGCTAGGCAGTGAAGACCTAGTTAGGAATGTCTTTATAAATATATATAGGAATATGATACATCGAGTCCATACAATGATCATCATATGATTAGCTCTAAGGCTCTAACTAACAATCTCCCACTAGCACTAGTGTCAATTAGTATAGGCTCTAAGGCCTAATGACCTAGTGTGACCATCATGCTTTCTCTGTGCCAAAGTCTTGGTCAAGGGATCAACGACGTTAGCCTCTGTGGGTACTCTGCAAATCTTCACATCTCCTCTATCGATGATCTCTCGGATGAGATGGAAGCGTCGTAGTATGTGTTTGGTCCGCTGGTGTGAGTGAGGTTCCTTAGCCTGTGCAATTGCTCCATTGTTGTCACAATAGAGCTCTATAGGATCGGCTATGCTAGGAACCACCTCAAGCTCAGTAATGAACTTGCAGATCCAAACTGCCTCCTTTGCTACTTCTGATGCAACAATATATTTGGCCTCTGTTGTAAAATCAGCAACTGTGTCCTGCTTCGAACTCTTCTAGCTCACAACACCACCATTCAAGCAAAACACGAACCCAGATTGCGATCTATAATCATCCTGGTCAGTTTGGAAGCTGGCATCACTGTAACCCTTTACAGCTAGCTCGTCATCGCCTTCAAATATCAAGAAATAGTCTTTAGTCCTTCTCAGGTACTTAAGAATATTCTTGACCGCTATCCAGTGGCGCTCACCTGGATCTGACTGGTATCTGCTCGTCATGCTCAAAGCATACGAAACATCAGGACGAGTACACAACATGGCGTATATGATAGATCCTATGGCTGAGGCATAAGGGATCTTATCCATGCGTCTCTCTCCTCTCTAGAAGAGGGACTTTGAGTCTTCGAAAGACTCACATCATGTGACATCGGCAGAAATCCTTTCTTGAAATTCTGCATGGCAAATCGTAGTCATACCGTGTCAATATATGTACTTTAACTTAGGCCAAGCAATCTCTTAGATCTATCTCTATAGATCTTTATACCTAAAATACAGACTGCTTCACCTAAGTCCTTCATTAAGAAACAATCCCCCAGCCAAGTCTTTACAGACTGCAACAAAGGGATGCCATTTCCAATGAGTAGTATGTCATCCACATACAATACAAGGAAGACAACTGTGTTCCCAACAACCTTCTTGTAGACACAGGGTTCATCTTCATTCTTGATGAAACCAAACTATTTTATCGCATCATCGAATCGAAGATTCCAGCTCCGAGAAACTTGCTTTAGTCCATAAATGGACTTATGCAGCTTGCATACTCTGCCAGTATGCAGTGGATCTACAAAACCCTCAGGTTGTGTCATGTACACATCCTCGAGCAAGTTTCCATTCAGAAACGCGGTTTTGACATCCATCTGCCAGATCTCATAATTGTGGTATGCTGCAATAGCAAGCATGATCCAAATGAACTTAAACATCGCTACTGGAGAAAATGTTTCATCATAGTCAATGCCATGAATTTGCTTGAAACCTTTAGCTACCAAGCAACCCTTATAGGTAATAAGTCATTCCATGTCAGTCTTTCTCTTAAAGACTCACTTACACCCAATGGGTTTGACGCCTTCAGGTGGATCAACCAAAGTCCATACTTGGTTGGTGTACAGGGATTCCATCTTGGATCTCATGGCCTCTAGCCATGACTCAGAATCTGGTCTCAACACAGCTTCCTGATAGGAGGTAGGCTCATTCTCAACGAGCACAACGTTATCATGGTCAGACAAAAGAAATGAGTATCTCTCAGGCTGACGACGTACCCATCAGACCTGCGAAGAGGTAGGTCTACTTGAACTGGTTGTTGTTCCTCAACTTCTTGTGGAACAATCTCATCATCCACAACACTTTGTGGTTCCAGTTCAATTTCCATCAAGGCTTCAGTGCTATGGTCCATATCTTGAACTTCTTCAAGATTGAACGTACTCCCACTAGTTTTTTTAGAAACAAAGTCCCTTTCTAGAAATACCCCAGTCTTAGCCGCAAACACTTTGTGTTGACTGGGAATGTAGAAGTAATATCCCTTCGTTTCCTTAGGATATCCAATAAAATAGCACTTATCAGATTTGGGTCCCAATTTATCCGAGACTTGATGTCGAACGTAAGCCTCACAACCCCAAATCCTCATAAAAGACATCTGAGCATCTCTCCCAGTCCATATCCTATATGGTGTCTTTATCACAGCCTTGGATGGAACACGGTTAAGTGTGAAGGCTGTTATGTCTAGAGCATATCCCCAAAAAGACATAGGAAGATCTGTGTGACTCATCATAGATCGTACCATATCTAATAGGGTACGATTCCTCCTTTCGGATACACCATTCCATTGTGGTGTTCCAGGAGGAGTGAGTTGAGATAGGATCTCACACTCAGCTAGATAGTCACGAAACTCATGGCTAAGGTATTCACCACCTCTATCTGATCGAAGTATCTTAATACTCTTGCCTAGCTGATTTTGTACTTCATTCTTGAATTCTTTGAACTTTTCAAAGGATTGTGACTTATGTGTCATCAGATACACATAACCATATCTACTGAAGTCATCAGTAAATGTAATGAAGTACCTATAATCACCTCTGGCAGCGACATTGAAAGAGCCATATATATCACTATGTATAAGTCCTAACAGGTCAGTCGCTCTTTCATTGTGTCCACTAAAGGGAGTCTTGGTCATCTTGCCTAGTAGGCATGACTCGCATGTCTCATATGATTCAAAATCAAATGAGTCCAGCAAACCATCTTTATGGAGCTGGGATAAGCGATTCTCATTTATATGACCTAAGCAACAATGCAGAGATAGGTTTGGTTCATATCATTTGACTTAAACCTTTTGGTACTTATGTTATAGATGGGGTTCTCTAAGTCTAGAATGTAGAGTCCATTCATCAGAGGTGCACTACAGTAGAACATATCATTTAATTAAACGGAACAACATTTGTTCTTTATTACAAAAGAAAAGTCTTTCTTGTCTAAACAATAGACTGAAATGATGTTCTTTGTAAGAGCAGGCACATAACAACATTCATCTAATTCTAGTACAAGCCCAGAGGGCAGAGATAGATAGTAAGTTCCTACAGCAACAGTAGCAACCCGTGCTCCATTGCCTACTCGTAGGTCCACCTCGCCCTTCGTCAATGCCCTACTATTTCTCAACACCTGCACATTAGTACAAATGTGAAAAGCACATCTGGTATCTAATACCCACGATGCAGAAATAGATAGATTGACTTCTATAATATATATACCTGAAGTAGAAGTCTCACTTCTCTTCTTCTTAAGATCTTCCAAATATACTTTGCGGTTTCTCTTCCAGTGCCCGGTCTGACCGCAGTGGAAGCAGGTAGCATCCTTGGCAACCCCTCCTTTAGGTTTCATTATCTTGCCTTTGCCCTTAGCTTGGGACTTTCCCTTACCTTTAGGCTTGCCCTTGCCTTTATGCTTTTGCACCATCAAAATGAAGTTGGGCTTTACCTTCTTAAGGTTGAGCTTAGCAGTTCACAACATGCTAAGCAGCTCAGGCAGTGGCTTGTCAATTTCGTTCATGTTGTAATTCATGACAAATTGACTATAGCTCTCTGGCAAGGATTGCAAGATCAAGTCAGTGGACAGCTCTTGGCCAAGTGGGAATCCCAACCTCTGTAGGTTCTCTATATACCCAATCATCTTGAGCACATATGGACCTACGAGAGTCCCATCTTGCATCTTGCATCTTGCATCTTACACTGAAATAGTGCCTTGGAGATCTCGAATCTCTCGTGCCTCGCTTGTCCTTGATATAGTTGACGGAGATGTTCAACCATATCATAAGCAGACATCAACTCATGTTGCTTCTGAAGCTCAGAGTTCATGGTCACGAGCATAAGGCATGACACATCTAATGCATCATCTTGATGCTTCTTATAAGCATCTCGGTCAGCTCGCGTGGCAATGGCAGGAGGTGCCTCGGGAATGGGTTGCTCCAGGACGTACAGTTTTCTTTCTTGTGCGAGAACGATTCTCAGATTCATGTACCAGTCCAGGAAGTTAGCTCCATTGAGCTTGTCCTTGTCAAGGACAGAACGCAGGGAGAAGGTGTTCGTGTTTGTCGAGATGACAATCTACAACAGAAATAATGCATAAAGTAAATATTATATTCCATTTATCATTTAATTAGGCCTTTAACTAAATGATGCTCCCATTGAATTATAGAGCTTTTTGTAGAATCAAGGCACTGATGTGGTCAAACCACACTACTAGATTCATACCAATTAGCTATAATTTTCGTGGGACAAGATCCACATCATACTATGACTTGAGTTAGCTTTGGCTAAATCGCCCAAGACTTAGTATGATCGGTAGATAATGAATTATCAATTACATCTCTATGCAACTCTTGTTTATAGGATCAAAATCCTCATTTATAAAAAACCTTGAGTTAGCTTTGGTTAAATAGCCCAAGATTTAGTATAAATGTGATTTGTATCCTATCTTCCAACCGTTGGGAAAAAAAATGCCTATAGTTATACCTGATCCAATTGAGTTAACTAGTTATACTCAATCTAATTGAGTTTGTACTCACCCAAGCTTTGATAGGCGGGACCAAAATTGTCTCTCCGCACCCTACCAAGATAATATGCGTTGCTCTGCTTTGGTAGATTCAACAACAACAAATGATCGAGGTAGTGATGGGTATCAAAACTTAGTAGGCATCTTGAGTTGACTTGATTAAGATCTAATCTAATCGTTAATGTGTATCATATACGCATCAAGGCACTAATTACCCTACACTAGCATTCATCACATACACACAAGAAAATACATCAAGATATATACATATATTGTGATGAGGTCATGGCCCTACTATGATCTTCTCAAGCCAATAAGAAGATCGGACGGTCAATCTAGGGTCAACAGCTTCTTCAAGCATCTCCTTTGACCGCCTTGTGTTGTCGGCTTCCTTCTTGTAACTTCATCTTCAATTGTACATTACAAAATTGAAATTCGAGTTACATTCGAATCTAAAACTATTTTACAATAGGAATATAAATAAAGGAGGCACGACGCGCAGGTCGCAAATCACATACAACACGCACAACACAAAAATGGCGCGCAGGCCATATTATGAATTACAACACAATTTTTGTCCAATCAAATTGGGATTTTTGGGCCATGATTATCACAATATCATACATAATTCTAAATTATGTATTTTACATAAATTTCTATAATTTTACTACTAATTTTATGAATTTTATGAGTTACAACTTCCCGGCGGTCCCGATTAGCGATTTTCGGGCGCGATCGCAGGACAATGCCCCTAGCGGGGTTAGGGGCAGCGCCCCTACTCTCGAAATGAATGTTGCGAGTGTCCCATCTTGATCTAACAGCGCCTTAAGCCGCTGTCCCAAAACAATTTGGGCGAGACCTTGCCGTTTCGGAAGGTTTTTCTCGGTAGTTGAAGTCTACAAGCGTCCAAACACTTGTTGCTTCGCCTCTACGAGAAAAATACTCGCAAAGTCCATAAATAGTAAACTTACAGAAACTTACAGATCTGAAATCTTTTCATAAAAACAAAATACAAACAAGTACATGCTTCGCACGTGGCTCTGATACTACTGTTAGCAATTCGAGCTGCAAAAACCGCTTTTTGCGTTGCGGAAACCCAGAATTCTAGCCACGGATCCGTGCAAAGACATATTTAAATTAAATCATGTACATGTTTCTACACTAGATCTACCTTAGATCTAGATGAAAAGAGAGTATACCTTTGTAGCGAAGCCCTTCGTTTATCCCGCTCGTCCAAAAGGTGTCGGATCTCGAAGAGTGTCAAGTGAACACTCCTCTACAAGTATCCACACGGACAAAAGGTGGAGAAGAACCACTTAGAGTGTTCTAGCACTCTTGGGTGGCTGCGCAATGGAGGAGGAGAGGGAGAGTAGAGAAGAGAGGAGGAAGAAGATGACTTCAATTAGCACACAAAAATGCTTAATGCACACACTTAAGTGGTCGGCCACTTTTAGAGGCTTTTAAACCTCCATGTAATACCAAGAGTCATGACTCTTGGTCTCCCTCATAAGGTGGCACACACTTGATGTAACCTTAATGATGTGGATCATCATCATTTACCGGCCCCCATGTCATGTCACAATGAAGTGGCATTTGGTCAAGTCAAACTTGACCCTTCATCTTCCCTCTCAAGTCAAGTCAAACTTGACTCATTTATCTCCCATGGTTGATCAAATCTAACCATTGATTCAAGTCAATTTGATTTAATGAATCTCTATTCATTGAATTAAATTGATTTAATGAGTCATAATCTAAATTAGACTCATTCAACACATGAATCAAATTGAGTCCAACTCAATTAGTCTAATTTGGATTACTCTTAATCCAATTTGGTTCATCACATGAACCTAATCCTCTTGGTCCATCATATGAAACTATTCTCCATCTAATTGCCCTTTGTGTGTGACCCTATAGGTTCTTGTAACATTGGCAATGCTCCTAAACCCATTTAGAAGCATAAGTAATGAGCGGTATCTAGCAACACATCATTACTACCCAAGTTACAAGAATATTGAGATCCAACATCACCTTTGTGACTACTAATTGTGACTCTCACAATATGTGACAATGTCCTTCTATCCTTGACATCTAAATTGATCAAATGAGGCATAGACCGTGTCATCCTCTAATCAATTTATATCTTGAACTCCAAGTAGACTCACTCTAAACAAATAAGCTCAATATCTCATATTGACTCATTTGGACATGGTCATGCACTTAGTGGTCTCACTTTATCAAAAATCATGATGTCACTCCCATCATATAGGAGGGATAGATCTCATCTACATTACTCACATCCCTCCACATAATTTGTTACATACCCAGTAATCGCCTTTATAGTCAACCCAGTTACGGGTGACATTTGACGAAGCTAAAGTATGCAACTCCTTATGTAGGGAACCATGGTGACTTCAGGTCCAAGGACTGATAGTCATACTAATAGTCACATGAGAAAGTATATGACACTCATATAACGATTCATGATACTTTCTCATGGCGGATCATTCAGTATACATTCTCCAATGCATACCCATGTGTCAACTTGATATCTTTATATTTATGACTTGTGAGATCAAGTCATCGAGTTGACCTACATGCTAGTCTCATCGCATTAACATTGTCCCTGAATGTTAATACTTGACTAGGAATGATTAAGAGTAGTGTTCTCTATATCATCTCACTATCAATTCAACCAATCGATTGATATAGATAAGAACCTTCTACTCAAGGACGCTATTATACTTAGTTATTTGGCACCAATACAAGTATAATAACCATAAAGAAATACCTTTATAAATATATATAGAAATATGATACATCGAGTCTATACAATGATCATCATATGATTGGCTCCCTTTTAGTCGATCATCCGATCTCCAACACGATCCTCCTTGACCTACTTGAACTTTTCTTTACCTAACTGTTGAGTTAGGATTTTGCCTTGACCAATCTCCAGTTAGAACTTTTCCCTTGCCTAACCCTCGAGTCAGGTCTTTGTCTTACCAAACCTCCAATTAGAACTTTCCCAATCAAGTATCCGGTCCTCCATGGCCTACTTGGCTTCTCTCTCCATATTGTCGTGTATCCGATTAACCTTGACCTACTTTACTTCTTTTTCATATATTGTCCAAATATCGAAACTCAAGCTTGAATTCACTCTAGCTTAGTCAAACTAGTCAACCTAAACTCTGTAGGACCATTGCGGCCAGCTAGAAGGGGGGTTGAATAGCCCTGTAAAACAAAAACAAAAACACTCTTCTCAAACTCTTAAACTAACACTTGTAAATTAAAGTAAGCAGAAAGTAAATCAGAAAAATGAGGCACCGGATTTGACTTGGTTACAACCAAGGAGGTTGTTAATCCAAAGAATGTCGCACTAGTATCTCCTTCGGGCGGAGAAGCCTCTTACAGCAGTGAAAACGCAAAATAAAGAAGCTAATCTAAAACTAAAGCGTACAAGTGTTGGAAGTGAATTGCTCTGAGTTGTTGAAAGCTTCTAGACCAAGGCTATATTTATAGCCTTGGTCGGGGCGCTTGGAGGGTTCCGGGCCCTAAGGGGATAAATTTTATCCCCCAACGTTCAGATCGAGTTTTGACTCGATCTGGTCAAATATCAACTTCTGGGCGCCCCGATACATTCCGGGCGCCCCGGTACATTCCGGGCCCCTTGGACCCAAAAGTCAACTTCGGTTGACTTTTTCGATCCAGGTCCTCTGCTCCAGCTCTGGTCGCCTCGGTCCGGGTCTTCAACTCCGGATTCGCTCATTTGGGTGATCTCAGACATCCGGAAAAGGGCTCACCCAAACCTAACTTCCGGTCTTCTCTAGTGGGCTTCTGCTTCGGCTTCTCGTCCCTCGGAATCGCCGCGTGTTTCCTTCTCATCCACCGGCGTACTCATCCGCAGTCTTCATCCTTAAGACTCACCACATGTCGTCCTTTTCGCTAGCTATGTCTCTTGCTCCTCGAGCAGTCTTCCACTCCGGCTTTCGTCCCTCGGAACCACCGCACGCTTCCTTCTCATCCGCCGGTGTACTCTTCCGCAGCGCCTCGTCCCTCGGACGCACCGCGTGTCGTCCTTCTCGTTAGCTGCATCTTTCGCTCGACTACCTGTGCTCCTAAACTCCTGCACACTTAGACACAAAGTTAGAAACACACAGGATCTAACTTAACTTGTTGATCACACCAAAACAACCTTGGGGTTCCAACAATCTTCCCTTTTTTGGTGTGAGCAACCCAAGTTAAGCTAGGGCAAAAATAGACATAAAATAAACTTAACTAAATTTACAATTAAGTGCAAAAAATAAAACAAGTTAAATTTTGGTCTACCTTACCTCCCCTTAGACTTATACTTTTCCTTCTCCCCCTTTGATCACATAAAAAATGGGGTTGAAAAAAAGGTCTAAGGGTAAAAATTTAGAAAATTTTGAGATCCTTAAAAATTTTTTTGCAATATTTATCAGTCTTTGAAAAAAAAATTTAAGTAAAATTTTAAGAAAATTTTCTAAGTGAAATTATAAGAAAAAATTCTAACTTAGACAGCTTTTTTTAAAAAAAACTTTAAGCAGAAATTTTCAATTTCAGAATAGCTTTTAGGCAAAAAAAAATCTCTTCTGAATTTTTTTTTTTAGTATAAAGGAGAATTTTTCTAAGAGAAAAATACTCAAAAAAATTTTCTAAGAAAAAAAATTTTTGAAAAAACATTTAAGTTAAAAAAAATATTTTTGAAAACTAATTTAAGTCTTTGCAAAAAAAAATAATTTTTGAAAAAAAAATTCTAACTTAGGATTTTTCTAAGTATAAAAATATTTTGAAAAAAATATTTGAAAAACTTTAAAAGCATTAACTAATTCTAATTTTAATGCTTTGACCGAAAGTTAATTAAACATTTATTTCAATATTTTGGCTTCTAGGTCGTGGCGAGGCACTAGGTCTTCCTGGTTATTGGAGCAACAACCACTTCCTTAGACAAAGCCTTATAGAGAAATTCACTGTTTAATTTTCTCACTGAAAGCATTAATTTCGTTTAAGATTTAGACTAGGCAAGATTTAGGAACCCAATATAGGTTCCAGCCTACTGGATTAACTAAATATTTCTTAGGTACATATTTTCTTGAAATATTCCTAATTTGTCCCTGGTGATATCTATAATATCATTTTACATTTTTTAAAATTTTCTAAAATTTGATGAGCATGCATGGTTCTTCAAATTATCTACTTAAATTTTCCGATGTTTATTTTCTGATTTCAATTTCTCATTTTCTAATTTTGATTTGTCTAATTCTTCTAAGGGACAAAATTTAGCCAAAATTATTTTTAAGTTTTTAATCTCCTTTTCTAATTTGCAACAGTCTTTTGTTAATAGTTTAACAAATTTAAAGATTTTATCAGGAGGAAGTGATCGTACCTCACTTACCTTGTCGATATCGTTGTCTGTTTCTCCCCCTGAACTGCTACTTTCTTCCGACATGGCTCCCCCTTCATCGATGCTCTCGATGCTCATTTCAGAAGAGCTTGGCTCACAGTCGTCGTCTTGATGACTTGCCATTAGAGCAAGTCCGGAGAATGCCTCGACTTCTGACTCCGACGACGTATCGTCCCACGTCACCTTTAGGGCCTTTCACTTTTGGATAGGCTTCTTACCCTTCTCCTTGTCCTTGTTCTTTAGCTTGGGGCAGTTGTCCTTGACGTACCCTTCTTCGTCACAGTGGTAGCAGCGGATCATCCTTTTTTTTCTACCCTGTGGATGGTTAGTTTTTCTAGAATTGCATAACTTCTTAAATCACCTTACCATCATTACCATTTCTTGGTCGTCGAGAGAAGACTCCGACTCAGGTTCGTCTCTCGATGCTTTGAGGGCGATGTTGTTCTTGGGCTCCTTCATTCCTGCACATCTTGATTCATGCACTTCAAATGTAGAAAAGAATTCTTCTAACGAAATCTTTTCTAAATCTTTAGAAATGTAAAATGCATCTACTAATGATGCCCATTTGGTATTTCTAGGAAAGGAATTTAAAGCGTACCTTAGCGAATCTCGGTTACTTACATTTTCTCCGAGATTCGAGAGTCCGATGATGATCTCCTTGATTCTTGAGTGCAGGTGTGCAACTGTCTCGTCTTCCCCAAGTCGCATGCTGGTGAGCTGATTGCGAAGTAGATCTCTTCTGGCGAGCTTGGCTTCGGACGTCCCTTCGTGCAGCTCAAGGAACTTCTCCTAAAGTTCCTTTGCCGAGTCGTAGTTCCTGATCCTGTTGACTTCTTGAGGCGGAAGAACGCTTAGCAGATGGTATTTTGCTTTGTCGTTTGCCACAAAATCAGCCTGCTCCTTTTTCGTCCAATTGGATTTCTCCTTACCTTTCGGTGCTGTAAAACCAAATTCCATTGTAAGCATTAATTTAAAATCGGTGGTAAAGAATACTTGCATCATCTTTTTCCAAGAGGCGAAATCCCCTTCAAATTTCGGTGGGTGGATGCTTGGTCCAGCCATCTCGTTGCTTCGTTCGACGGTTAGTCCTCCTGAAGCACCTCGGCTCTGATACCATTTGTAGGATCGTTGCGGTCGGCTAGAAGGGGGGGTTGAATAGCCCTGTAAAACAAAAACAAAAACACCCTTCTTGAACTCTTAAACTAACACTTGTAAATTAAAGTAAGCAGAAAGTAAATTAGAAAAACGAGGCACCGGATTTGACTTGGTTACAACCAAGGAGGTTGTTAATCCAAGGAATGTCACACTAGTATCTCCTTCGGGCAGAGAAGCCTCTTACAGCAGTGAAAGCGTAAAATAAAGAAGCTAATCTAAAACTGAAGCGTACAAGCATTGTAAATGAATTGCTCTGAGTTGTTGAAATCTTCTGGACCAAGGTTATATTTATAGACTTGGTCGGGGCGCCTGGAGGGTTCCGGGCACCCTGGGGGGGATAAATTTTATCCCCCAACGTTCAGATCAAGTTTTGACTCGATCTGGTTAAATATCAACTTCTAGGCGCCCCGGTACGTTCTGGGCGCCCCGGTATGTTCCGGGCACCCCGGAGGGGTCAGGGCGCCCCGGTCAGCTCCGGGCGCCCCGGACCCAAAAGTCAACTTCTTGACTTTTACGGTTCGGGTCCTCTGCTCCGGCTCTGGTCGCCTCGGTCCGGGTCTTCAACTCCGGATCCGCTCGCTTCGGTGATCTCAGACATCCAGAAAAGGGCTCACCCGAACCCAACTTCCGGTCTTCTCGAGTGGGCTTCCGCTCCGGCTTCTCGTCCCTCGGAATCACCGCGTGTTTCCTTCTCGTCCGTCGGCGTACTCATCCGCAGTCTTCGTCCCTCGGACGCACCACGTGTCGTCCTTCTCGCTAGCTGCATCTCTTACTCCTCGAGTAGTCTTCCGCTCCGGCTTTTGTCCCTCGGAACCACCGCACGCTTTCTTCTCGTCCGCCGGTGTACTCTTCTGTAGCGCCTCGTCCCTCGAACGCACTGCGTGTCGTCCTTCTCGTTAGCTGCGTCTTCCGCTCGACTACCTGTGCTCCTAAGCTCCTACACACTTAGACACAAGGTTAGAAACACACAAGACCTAACTTAACTTGTTGATCACACCAAAACAACCTTGGGGTTCCAATAGACTCGAGGGCGACTGCACCAATAATCTCCATTTTTTTATGTTTGACAATATATTTAAGTTAGGCTAACCCATATTAGCCCAATTTCATTCTTCATCCCATGCCAAAGCATGAATATAGGTTTCTAACTTAAACCCTATATTTTTCTCCCCCTTTGACACACATCAAAAACTCTTCATCTTAAGAGTCAATTCGTTCAAAAACAACCTAATGAAAGTCTCATACCTTTCATTGTATATTATGCTCAGCCTTGAGCAATATCCATCGCAATGAAGATTTTTAATCTTCCATTGTCTCCTCATCCTTTTCATTTAAAAAAATAACACCTTTAAGGAGAAACTTCCCCTCAAAACATGTTCCAAGCTTTTATTAGGAAATCCAAAATTGAAGTCGTGAGGTTAAAAGTTCAACTTTGAATCTAAACCTCCTCCTAAACTCTAATTAAATTAGTTCCCATTAACTATTCTTTTCTTATTTTTATTAAGAAAATTATCCTTAAATGCTTATCAAAGCACTTTACAGGGTTAGGGATGGTTAACTCAACTAAACTGATTTAATTGACAGACCATTTCAGATAAAATCAGCATTCTTAATCGATTGGTTTCAACTACCAATCGATTACAGCCTCTTCAAATCGATTGAAGTTGTGATTCAATTGATTATGCCCATCTTAATCGATTGATTCAATCAATTATGTCGTTTAATCGATTCTGTGAGCCTCTGTGCTTGCGGAAATTCACCTCAATTAATTACCCTAATTGATTAGTGTGAGGTAATCAATTCACCTAATTGATTACTTGTATTTGAATTTTTTGGTTTATGAAAACAATTTCAGATTTAATTTTAGAAAATTATAAATAATTCTACGATTATCAAAAAAATTATGAAATTTTACATAGACATTACTTATGTCATATACTATCAAGAAAAAAAATAATTTTCTATGAAAATAACTGTCATTTTTAAAGATATATATAAAATTGAAAATTATTGAAAACTTCATATTTCACTTTACTTTATATTCACTTAATTAATGATAACTCTTATCAAAAGATAGACTTCACCAAGATTTTTCAAAATAATTTTGAAATATTTTTTCAAAATTATTTTCCAACAATGATTTTTAGGCTAAATGCACATGACTTGTACACTTGCTTTCCCTATGATTGGACTTTACATAATCTATGTGTTTTGGTGAAACTAAAACTCAAATAGATGCACTAGATCAACATCAAGAGTTTTTATTCATCCACCTAACATCTCACTTGTATCTATTTGATCAATCACATACAAGTCATCCTTATGGTTTTTGTGAGATATAAATTAGGTTTTCTCTGAAATAAGAGATCATGCATTTCTAATTAGACATTTAAACTTTGATCATCCAACCTAGGATGTCAAATAATGTTATTATCCTTAATTACAAGAAATTAATAATTTACGCATGATAATGATTATAGCATACATCAAAATAAGTATTTTTTAAAAAGAAAAACTAACATTTCTAAATGATATATGTATGACATGACATATATAAAATATCATGGCAAGATATATGATATGATGACAGGGCATATGATAGGGCACATAATCATGATAATTTTAGCATAAATAAAATACCTAGATTCTCTATCTAAGTGTCATTAACTAATTGCTAAGCTAAAAGTAACCTAAGTTTGCCCTTATCTCCTTAGAAAATGTCAAAATTTTAATTTGGCATTTCTTTGACCTATAACCTATTTATGCCAAATTGATCATTAATTCCTCAAATTTATTGACACATTTTTACTCTTCAAGAGTAAAAATCAACTCTTCATTTTCAAGGTGTCACACTACCTTGAAAATGTCTCAAAAGTGTCAACTTTGTTATGGTTGGGTTAACCACCATTTCAATTAGAGTTGACACACTCTAAACCCATCTAAGGTATAGAGAACATACTTTTAGAAATCCAAAATCTATTGGTGCTCCTTGGGTATTCTAGGTATTTATTATAGATAATTTCCCTTGATACCTTCCTAATGACTTTCTTAAGCTTCTTAGAAATCTTAATCACACTAGTCTTCTCAAGGTCAACTCTAGGGATAGCTTCCCTTATAACCGACTTAACTTCTAAACTTAGGGTTAATTCCATAACCATATGAAACTCTATAATAAGAGGGCACATTCTTCTTGACTTTAGATTTGTATCCCAAACATCTCTTGCCATTGAATGACTCTTGCTTATTTTGACCTAGGTTTTGCCTCTTTAGCCCTAAAACATCATTTGTCATTTTTTTAAGAGTCTTTTCTAATTTATCAAGTCATGACCTCAAAACTTAATTTTCTATCCTTAAATCCTCAAATTTAGATTTTTCTTTATTGCCTTAGATATTCTTCTTTTTAGGTGCATATTTAATTTCCTTAGATTTCTTACCTAAACTATTTTCTGCCTTCCTACCTTTAGGTATGGTAGTTCTAGTATGAAATGACTTGTAATTATCCTTAAATTTTTCATGATTTCTATTTTCATGATAAATAGTATTAAAATGATAAAAATTACTTTTAGCATGTTTTTTATCATTATTTGTTGGTCAGATTTCTCTCCTTTGAACATTGACTCCGATAATGTCCTTTTTTATTGCAAGAAAAATACACAATGTGCTCTTTGCCTTTTCATATCATGGGGTCGACCACCTTTGGCTTCTACTTCATCTTGGGTATCACTTGGATCTTCTTCTTCCCCAATTTAGGATACTAGCTCTTATAGTATCCTTTTTCCCTACACTCAAAGAAAATGATATGATCTTTATTTTTTCTAATTGAAACTTTAATACCTTTGCTTGTAGGAGTGACACATGCTCCTTCTTCATTTAACCTAGAGCTAGAGGCGTCTTCTTGCTCTGCTATCGATGATTAACGCTCCCCCTCAATCCTTGAGGTGGATGCCTCTTTAATTTCATCCTTGGATGTTGATCACCTCTCAACCTCTGAATCCTCATACACATGAAACAAAGAGTTTCCCTCTTTGCCATTGTCATTGTGTTTCATTGAGAATGAGCCTTCATGAAGCTTTACTAATTTACTCCATAGCTCCTTGGAATCTTGAAATTATCCAAATTTGCACAATATGGTGCTTGGTAATAAATTAACCAATAATTTGGTTACTTTATCGTTTGTCTTGCACCTCTTGACTTGTTCCTCGGTCCATTTCTTCTTCTTGAGGAGCTTTCTATTTCCATCAATTAGAGTTTGAAATCTTTCCATTGGAGCAAATCATTGCTCTATGTCCATCATAAAGAAATTTTTGACCCTTAATTTCCAAAAATCAAAGCTTCCAATTGTGAATGGTGAAGGTGCTCGGATATCGTATCCGAATCCATCTTGATACTCCATTTTTGAACTTGAGCTCCTTGAATGATAATTTCATAACTCATTGAAATTATGGCTTCATGCTTCAATTTCTTCTTCTTCCTCTAACTCATTGCTCTTTCAGTGATTAGTCCAAGAAGAGCGGCATTTCTCTGATACCACATGTTAGGACACTCCGAGAGTTAGAGGGGGTGAATAGCTTCTTTCACTTCGCCTTGTTGATGTTGCAGTTGATAACTCAAAGCAATGCTATCTCGTTAGATTTTACTTCGTATCTACCTCCTTGAGGTGACTAATCCAAAGGTCCACTCTCCTCACTCATATATACACTATGAAAACCTCCTTTTAGGAGGTGAAGAAGCCACGTACAATCTCAACATGAGAAATACAATGAGAAATACAACAAGGATACAACAAGAATAAGGGAAGTAAATATAACAATGAAAAACCTTACTTTTGAACTTTTATTACGCTAGATTGCCTCTTGAGGTTTGAAAAGTGCAACAACACTTTTCTTTCAAAAGCTCAATAACTAACGGAGAAGGTCAGAGAAGAAGAAGTGATTTGAATCTTCATGAAATCCTTTATATCACGCTGATTTAAAGCTCCCAATCAATAGGGGTGTAATCGAGCCGAGCCGAGTCGAACTCTTGGATGTTTGAGTTTGGCTCGTTTATAATCGAGCCGAGCTCGAGCTTTATTTAACGAATATATTCATGGCTCACGAGCTTATTCGATCTTTTATCGAGCCTAAACAAGCTTAATAAATATAAATTATAAATTTAAATATTCATTAAAAACTAAATTATATATTTTAAAAAAATTATAATATTCTTGTTAAAATTTATAATTTTATTCTAATAAATAAATTTAATATATTTGTCTATATTTTTCATAAGTAGAGTGTAAAATCTATAAATTCAATATCAAAACTATTATTTTTTATTTAAAAGTTGATTTATGAGCTTAACGAACATGTTCACGAGCTAACGAGCCGAATATTATGAAGCTTGAGTTTAGTTTGTTTATCTTAGCGAGCTTCGTTAAACGAGCTCAAACGAGCTTTTATCGAATCGAGCTTCGAATAGCTCATGAGCGACTTGGCTCATTTACACCCCTACCAATCAATTGGTCTTACCCCCAATCAATTGCCACGTCAGATCAGATCAAATTCAGTCATCAAAACCATGCAACATCTCTTTTCTACTTCTCCCAATCGATTGACTTGTGATGAATCGATTGGTTAATTGATTCTCCAACTCTTTGTGTTTTCATGAATTAGCCCTTAATTGATTGCCCTAATCAATTGCCATGATTGATTGCCCCAATCCATTCCACCTCTTCATGACAAACTGTTGCCCAATCGATTAGCAATGGTTGAATCAATTAGGCAAATCAATTCAGCCTTTGCTATCATAAATTTCCTTCGTGAAGCTCCCAATCAATTGAGCTTTCTTCCCAATCGATTCAGCACTGCCTAATTGATTGAACCAATAGATTAGAGATGCCAAAATATATTGCCCAATGGATTCTGACACCTATGCTCTCAAAAATTAAGTCCTAATCGATTGCCTAATTGATTAGCTTAGGGGGAATTGGTTGCCCCAATTAATTGACCAACTCTAACTTGCTTAATCTAAGTTTAGGGTTCCCTTGTCTAATATCCGATCAATCGTGATCTCTGTTGGAACTTCTTCAGGTCTGTTCAACTTTTGACCCACTTTGACTTTACATCTCATGCCAACTTTTTATTAGACTTTTGATCACCAAGTGCGGTCTTCCTTTACTCACTTGGATTTTCTTCTAGCCTAACCTCAGTTAGGACTTTCCCTTACCAACGTGCGGTCCTCCTTGATCCACTTATACTTTTTCTTTACTTAACTACAATTAGGACTTCCTTTGCCAACGTGCGGTCCTCATTGACCCACTTAGCCTTTCCTTTATCTAACCACAGTTAGGATTTTCCTTTGCCAATGTGCGGTCCTCCTTAACCCACTTGGACTTTTCTTTGCTTAACCATCGAGTTAGGACTTTGCCTTACCTAACCTGCAGTTAGGACTTTACCTTTGCCTAACCCTTGAGTTAGTTTTTTATCTTTCCTAACCTCTAGTTAAAACTTTCTCAATCAAGTATCTGATCCTCCATAACCTACTTGACTTCTCTCTCCCATATTGTCGAGTATCCTGTCAACCTTGACCTACTTGACCTCTTATTCACATATTGTCTAAACATTGAAACTCAAGCTCGAATACACTCGAGCTTAGTCAAACTAGTCAACCTTGATCCAAGGGCGGTAGCACCAACAATCTCCCAATAACATTAAATACAAGTGAAATGTTAGTAAGATGAATAAAGCTCAAGATATTGATTTAGTGCATCTATTTGAGTTTTAGTTTCATTAAAACAAATAATTATATGAAGTCTAATCATGGGAAAAGCTAATGTGTAAGTCATATGCATTTAACCCAAAAATTATGGTGGGAAATTTGGTTTGAAAATCATTTCAAAAATACTTTAAAAAACCTTGATAAAGTCTATTTGTTGATATGAATCAACATTACTTAGGTTGATACAAAGTTAAAATGAAACATAGGAATCACCATTGCTTAGGTTGATAATTAAAGTGAAACATTAAAGTTTTTAATGGTTTCAAACTTTATGTCATTCTTTGAAAATACAATTTATTTTCATAGAAAATTATTTTTTTTCTAATAGTATTTAACATAAGTAATGTCTATATGAAATTTTGGGATTTTTACAAAATCATAGAATTACTTATGCATTTTTAAAATTCAAACTGGAAATTAAAATGTAGTTTTTCAAAGTAGTAGTTGACTGATGCAAAGCATCAATCAAATGATGACTATGTTTTTTTACTGAAATAGGTTATTTCAATCATTTTAAGCTCACTTTTAAACACTTTAACTAGCCCTAACCCTCTGATATGCTTGGATAAATATTCAAAGGTAATTTTCTTGGTGAAAATTAGAAAGAAAAGTTAAAAGAGGAAAATTAAAAAATTGTGATGTTGGAAATAACTTGAATCGATCTTGAGAAACGATTTTTAATATGTGCCAAAAGGAGGAATACAGGGTTTAAATTTGAAAACCCTTATTCATTCTTTATAATAAGAAGAAGAAAAGTTGGGCTAATAAGTTAGCCTAACTTGAACATATTGTCAAATATCAAAAAGGAGGGGATTGTTGGTGTAATCGACCTTTTGTTAAGGTTGACCAAGTTGTCCCGACTCTATTTGACTCGAGTTGAGGTTTCGATATTTGATTAATATGTAGTACAAGTCCTAGTGAGACTAGGCAGGAAAAGTCCTAATGAGACTAGGTGATGGAAGTTCTAGTGAGGCTAGAAAGTGAAAGACCTAGTTGGGAACTAGGCAATGGAAGTTCTAGCGGGGCTAGGCGATGGAAGACCTAGTTTGGAACTAGGCAAACTTAGTTGGGAATTAGGATAAGTCCAAAGTGGGTCAGTTGAGAGCTAAACACTTGGCATGAGACGGAAAGTCCAAGTGGGTCACGATTGACAAGACACTTGACAGTCGGAAGTCCAATAGGGAGTTGCCATGAAGCGAGGAAAGAGCGAACTTCTGAATATCATAACTTTTGACTCGGATATCAGAACAAGGTGATTTTTATTATAAAACAGAGCTCGTTCAAATATTTATGTTTGTCAAACTCAGGTATCAATTGACTAATGGGTTTGATTAATTGACTGATGGCTTTAGGAATTGAACAGAAGCAAATCGACTTGGTTGCTAGACTCAACTGATGGAATCAGTCGACTAATGGGTTTGATTAGTTGATTGATGACTTTAGAAACTGAATAGATGTGAGTCAAATTTGTTTGATTTGATTTGACTAATGAAATCAGTTGACTGATGGTTCACATCAGTTGACTGATGTCAAATTAAAGAGAATAAAAGCGAGTGGGACTCGCTAGTTCTGTTCGACTGATATCAAATTAAAGAGCACAGAAGCGAGTGAGACTCGTATGCTTTGTTCAACTGATGTTATCAGTCGACTAATTTTGGACATCAGTCGACTGATGTTTGAATTATCGAAAAAATCAAACAAATTTTAGAAAGTTCAAATGTCATTCAAGAGTCAGAGACCATATCAATCAAGTGATAAGTAAGATCAGTCGACTGATATGTGAAAATTCGCCCTGACCAAGGTTTTAAAGGAGAGGTTTCAAGTAGTTTTCGCTGCTAATTCTTAGGGGTTTTGAAGGATAGTGTTGTTGCATTTCTTGATCATCAAGATGCATTTCCAAGCAACAAAATATCAAGCAAGCTAGGTTTTCAATTGTAAAATGTTGTTGCTTTTATATTCATTTGTGTCTTGTATTGTTTGCTCTTGTTCTTGTAAGAATGCGTTGTAAGAAGCTTCTCTGTCTTAGAAAATTTTCTAAAAATGAGGGATTTCTTAATTTATATGATCGTTAGAAGTGAACCTTTAGATTAGTCATCTTAAAAAGATGAATATCAAATAAATCCCAGAGTTGTACATGTAGAATTGAGATTGAAGCAAATATATAATCAACGACACACAAAGCATTGAAGAAAAGTTACATGTCCTAACATACTACGTAATTATAATAGCTATTATTTAATAACTGCTACTATAAATATTTCAATTTTGATCAATATTAATAACACCGTATTTTAACAAATATAATGTATAAATATTATAATATGAATATTTCATATTTAGTGAAGATTAGTTAATATTATATCATAGTAATACTTTGACTCTTATCAATCTTAATAACATTGACGTAGCAACTATAAAATCATCATAATATAAGCATTTATCTTTGATCAATGTTGTCAACATCATATTATAATATTTATAAATTAATTATAACTTATTTTTTATTTATAATCAACATCAATTAATATTGTATGGTAAAAACTACATTCTCATAACTATAACTATTATAATTATTTATGATAACTATAAAATCATAGTTACTATAATTATATATAACTCCTCTATTGAATCGTAGTTATTGTAATTATATAACAGATATGAACTGGTCATTATTATAATAACATTAAAGTAAAATACACCTGATGAAATGGGATATTATTTTAATAATAAATGAACGAAGGTATATTTTGACGATTTCAATAAAAAGGAAACCCTTATTTTTATCCAATGTTATTACGCCACTTTTTTTTCATGGATACCTCATATTAAGAGGTAAATGAGCTAAATCACTCGCGAATAATTCGGTCAAAGCTTGACTCAAACTTAGAGTTAACCAACCTTGAGTCGAGGTCGAGCCGACTCGTTTAATATTCGAACCGATCTCGAATCTATTTAATACTGGCTCAAAGATTCGTCAAGCTTATTCAAGCTCGGTTAATTTAATATTTTAATATTTAAAATAATTATTATTTTAAAATTAAATGATAAGTTGATGAGGTGTTTGTAACTAATATTAATTTCATAAGATTGTTAAAGGTTGAAGGTTTGAAATCCAACTTGTGTGTAATTATTTTTACATTTAAATTCATTATTTTCGAACCAAGCTCGAGTTCAAATTCAGAAATTCGCTCGAGCCAACTCAAGCTCAGTTCGGCTCTATTCATTTACAGCCCTATCTAAGATATTATCAAATTGATATCCTAATTAGGAACGCATCCTAACTTGGAAATTCCTAAAATGTATGTGTTTGCGTCTGGAGCCCAAATACAATTTTAATCTATGGGAGGTTTTTTTTTTATATATCATGAAGAAAAATACTTCAAAAATAATTTTAGTAAAGTGCACTTCTAGTGAAACAAACACATACATGCAGTAAATAGCTTTGCTACGCACGCAACTTGTTGCACTCCCCATTGTTATTAAGCGCAGGTTAAAAATTGTTTAATAAAAAAACAACAACAAACAACACTAACAAAAATAAAAATTCCGATACTAAAATTTAATTTAAGAATTTAAAATTGATACGATGAACAATTGCATGTAAAAAATAATTAAAATGACCTCTAGGCCCCCGGGCTAAAGCCCGAGTGCACTTACACATCGCTCTACTCTTGCGCATCACTTGCGTACTCAATTGTTTCACCTAGTTCATTGATACAGGATGATAAAGTAGGAGGTTGACAAATAAAGTTTGTGGATGAAATGGAAGTGGGCAAACAAGAGAAGAGGAGATGACAAAGAACTTAATTAGATGACATACTATGTTGGAGGTGAGAGATAGATTAAGGGGGTGCTGGGTTTGGATAAAAGAATGGGGATGAGAATATGAATGATTGTAAATATTAATGAAATGGGAATGATTCTCATACCCCCATATTATTTAGTAATGATCCATTCTTATATTTAAAGGAATGAATCTGTGGGTTCCACCATCATTTCCCTAAATTAAACATCAAATTTCATTCCATTCTCATTCTCATTCTCATTCCAAACCCCCCAAACAAACAATCTCTAAGAATTATATGGGGGTATGGAGTCTCAGGTCTTAGTATAAATAGTTGACATATGATATATCTGGTATAATAGTCAGAGATTGATTTTTAAAAATTAACGATTTAAATTTTTCTTACCATAAGTTTAACATATATATATATATATGGAGAGGATGAAGTAGCATAAGCCTTTGATTTTAGGAATTCTTCCTAGCTAGCATGTTCTAAGAGTTAAAGAATTCTAAACGAATTTTTATAAATATTTTTGAGTTCAAGGAGTCCTAAATGACCGTTAATTAAGTACTTCTTAGAGGAATACATCTATTTGTTCATCAGAATCAACCTACTTGGCTTAGCTCTATGACAGCCAACTCAATACATTGGATGTCCGCACTCCATCTGGTTGGACTTCACCACCTTTCATTGTGGTAAAAAAAATATATCCTTATAATATAGCTAATTGATTAAAAAATGATAAATTTATTATAATGAAACATAGATCAATTTTTAATAAATACATCACATGTCGGCACTCCATATGTTTGGATCTCACCATTTTTCATTGTAGTAAAAAGAAAAATTATTTCTATGACATACTTAATTAATTAATTAGAGGATTATAGATTTATTATAATGGAGTAACAATCAATTCTCAATAAATGTATATTCTTAGGGAAAAAATCATCTCACCCCTTAGTCATTTGACCTTATAATTTACTCTTCATATAATTTAAAAATAGATTATAAAAATAATTTAAATGACATAATCACTTTTAACTATTGTAAAAAAGACCGTCTATATGCTAAGGTAAGTAGTGAGATATAACCAGAGTTTGAATTTCATCTAGAATATCTCTGAATGCTCGTGGAGCTTAAACAATCGGTGGCATTGAAGTGCCCAAGGCCCATCTATATTCTCGGATTTGATTTATTCAGTGTACCTGTATTAATAAAAAGATAAATAAATAAATAAATAACCATTGGCTCTAGTCATGGTGTTCCAAATATTACGAAGCATTTCAATTCTAGTAAAACATTTTCTCAATTTTTTAAATATTTTATGATTTAGTCTCAACTTCCATGAATTCAAGGATAAATTTTTTTATTAAATAATTTATATTAAAAACATTAGACTGGTGAACCGCTCACTATAATCATTTCTTAGTTTATTAAGTGGCTAATAAAAATTTTTCATAGGATTAAATTGATCATCTTTTATTTTTCATTTTTTATTTATTTTTCATTTTTTATTTATTGTTTGTCGAGCAGATAAGTTTTATTCGATCCATTAAACCAATGGATAATGATTGTTGTATAAGAGCATCTACAATGCTTAGTTAATGGAGTATTATAACACCCTTGGGATATTAAAAGGATTGTGAAGGAGTGTTATCTCTTGAACACTTTCAAGAGATTGAGCACGTTAAATTTTTAAAATTAAAAAGGAATAGAAGAGGTAAATAATAAAACATGAGAGTATTTTTTTAATAATAATAATAAATTAAAATTTTTAATAGTATTTTTCTAAATAATAATAATTTTAGTATTTTAAAATACATTTAAATTATATTTATTTAATATGTATTAATTTTAAGATGATTGAGTGGACTGTGAGACCATAAATAATGAGTTATTGATGTTAAAAGAAATATAAATGAAAAAATATGTTATTATAATGAGGATGTGATAATGAACCCTTATATTTTTATGAGATGATGGATATTATATTAACGTTATGGATGTTCTAATAGTTATTTAACGTCACCCTGTCAACTAAATAATTTTTTTAGTTTAATAAAAAGTTGCAAATTAAGTTAAATTTTAATTTCAATTATTCAAACTATTTATAAATAACTCATTGAAGTATGCTGTGAAAAACTAATTTTGGAATTATATATATATATATATATATATATATTGTTTTAATAAATAATATTTATATTTTCTATAAAAAAAACTATTATATTTAGAGAACATTTATATGGTATTTTATTATGTTATGTGTTTTTATTATTTCAAATCATGCATGATTATGTAAAATTTAATTATAGTAGAGATTAAATGAATATAAAATTTAAATAAATATATGTGAATAAACACTAACTAATTAATTGAAGTATAAATTATGAATATACGTTAATAAATATTTTAAAATTATATACAAAAGATATTGAGCCTTTAAATTTTAAATTTTATTTTTCTATATAGATATGCGCATGATATATATGGACTTTTGTTGTATAATTCACCAATGAATTTTCAATAGTTCATCATTTCAATTTGTTTTTGTAAATTTAAGAATTTATTACAAGAGTTAATGATGATAATTGTGATTAAGTAAAAGTAATTTACATGATCAACAAATAAACAAAGAGAATAATAGGATGGAATTTGGAAGATTAAATTAGAGACAAAGAAGATTCCCAACCACATGGAAAAAAAGTTGTTCTTTGTTTTCTCTTTAAGCTAAGGATTATTTCATATTCTTATTCTTTTGATGTTATTTAGAAAGATTATATTTAATTTAATTACTAAAAGAAACAATCTTTTTCAATTGTCAATAAATAAAAGTCATATTCTATTTAAGAATTCTATGTCTCATATAACATAAATAAATCTAAATCAAATGTCATGTCATCGTAATTTTATAATAAAAAAATAAATTTTGTTTCTATATTATAATTAAAATAATAATGGGGCAAAATTTAACAGAGGGTTCGGATCCCTTTTAATAAAATCATTTGCTACGTCTTTTTTTTTTTTTTTTAATTTACCATCCAAACCGTTATATTCTAACTTTGCCATGAGCTCATGAATTTAAAAAATAACAGCAGATGCTCATTGCTCATGATGAGTGTGCAGAATAATATTTTACTATATATATATATATATACTCGGCTCATCGTGCATACTCGTCGTGTACAACTAAGTGATCGGGGTGTTCAAATATGATCTAAACACCCCAAAGTGAATGTACTTGAGGTGCTCGGATCATTTTTGGATGCGTCAATCGCGTATGGTGAGTCAGGTAGGATATATATGTTCAATATATGTGAATGGAGAAAAGGATAAAAACTCTATTATGAATGGGATTTTAGTCCTATATTGGGAGCTTCAAGGTATGTTGGTTAGTTTATATTGATTCATATGTATTGAGGAGGCGAACAAATATATGGGGAGAGGTTCTCTCTCACGCATGGGTGCGCAGAGGGTGCAAATCCAGGGCTCGGATTACACCGAACCATGTTGACTCGTGTGTAGGCATGACTTACGCGCGTCGAATGCCGAACCTGTCCGGGCAAAATTTGTCCAAGTGGAACACTCAAAACGGTCGATTGATAATGAGTGAAACGGTGGACGCTTCACTACTCGGCGAATAATGATCATTAAGATCATTAACATTTCCATTGGTTTGAGCTCCTATATAAGGAGGCTCCAATCACAGGCAGGGGACACACAACAACACAAGCAGTAGCTCTCCATCTTCATTCCCTCATCCTCTGTTGTGCAACTCCTGCTTGGCAAAGTGCCCGTGATAGCAATCGGGTGTGACTCAATTCGCCGTAACCACCAGTGCTTGGTGGGGATCGCGGTCAACCGTTGTATCCTAGGAAACAGACGACCCAAGTACTGGCGGTGACAAGTGGTCGAGCAAACTTACTTGGGTCGTCAGCAGGGGTCTGTGACAAGTGGAAAGAGATGAATGTGGAGGAACTCATTGTTCGACTTTGCATCGAAGAAGACAACAAGAGTTCAGAGAGAAAGTTATTCTCTCAGGCTACTGTGAAAGCCAATGTGGTCGAGCACGGTCAAAGCTCGAAACGGAAGAACTCCAAGTCTGCCAAGATGGGACCTAAAGGAGGCATCAACAAGAAGAAGTTCTCTGGGAAGTGCTTCAATTGTGACAAAGTGAGTCACAAATCTTCGGAGTGCAGGAAATCGAAGAAGAAGTAACAGACCAACCTGAATGAGGGACCAGAAATGGATGACCTCTACGTAGTGGTCTCAGAACTGAACCTGGTCGGTTCAAACCCACGACAATGGTGGATCGATACTGGAGCCACCAGACATGTGTGTTGTAACATGGGAGCTGCTCCACAACTTCGAAGATGTCATTGGAGGCAAACTGTTCATCGGGAACTAAACAACTTCGGACATTATTGACCAAGGAATGGTGGTGCTGAAGATGACCTCGGCCAAGGACCTTACTATGAACAATGTGTTGTATGTTCTAAAGATTCGGAAGAATCTAGTGTTCGAATTACTATTAAGCAAGCATAACTTTCACATTATTTTTGAGTCAGATAGAGTTGTATTGTCCTAGAATGAAATGTTTGTAGGAAGAGGTTATGTATCTGATGGGCTATTCAAGCTCAATGTAATGGTCATTAGACTCAAGATAAATAAAATTGAAAGTTTTCCCCCTTATATGCTTGAGTTTTTGTGTTTGTGGCATGATAGATTAGAACATGTTAACTATGATGTGTTGCATATATTAATAAATATGCAAAGCATACGTACATTCCACCTTGGCCCAAAACACAAGTGTGAGATTTGTGTTGAAGCGAAAATGACAAGGTTATCCTTTCTGTTGGTGCAAGAAGCATCCGACGATCGAACCTGAGTTTTGATAATGACAAAGGGTTCAAAGTTAAGGTTATTTGTGATTTAACAAGTTTGAATGAGATTGCAGGAAAGTCCTAAATGTACTTAGGCAAAAGTCCTAGCTGCAATTAGGTAGGTAGAAAACCCTAAGGGCGGTAACCTTAGGTCCATTGTTGGAGTGTATACTTAAAAGTTTAGCTTTTTTACACATTTATTTTGAAATAAAGAATCACATTGGTCAAATGTTTACATTTATTTGTTAAATGTAATTGTTCAATTAATTTATATAGTAGATAACATGGAGTGTGGAGTCACACTTAGAAGATCATGTTATCGGTTCTCTATAAATTATAAACAGTTGCTCACGACTAAGATGGAAAGGAACAAACCATCAGAATAGACGTAGTGTAATTAAGTATTAGTTTATCTTGACTAATAAATTACACTGATACACTTTAAATGTATTGAGTAGGATCATTTAGGTAAGTTCTTTTTGTACTGACTTAGTAAAAGAACTAGACCTTAGTTATTATGGAAGTGTGTGCTCTTAATCCTAATATAATAACAAGCATGTATATTTAATATTTATTTCTTTGACTTATCAAAGGGTGAGGTTTAGCTCGATAAATCAATATGCCCGATAAGTTGGGAAACGATATTACTTATAGTATGTGTTGTTGATTATATAAGAAATCTGTGTCCTAGTTATCTAGGTTGAGAATGTCCCCAAGAGGAGTTCATAAGAATTGCCATGTTAAACCCTGCAGGTGGACCTAATCCAACATGACAATAAAGTTGAGTGGTACTACTCTTGGAGCTAGATATTAATTAAATGAGTTGTCAGTAACTCACTTAATTAGTGGACATTCGTAATCTTAAACACAGGGAGACTAACACACTCATGATAAGAAGGATCCTATAATGTAATTTGGGATTGGTGCGGTAGTGCGGTAATAACTCTCTAGTGGAATGAGTTATTATCGATGAACTTGAGTTGTGTGTTCAGGGCGAGCACGGGATACTCAATCTCATCGGAAGGCCAAAACCAATTTCTCCTCTAGGTCCCTGTTGTAGCCTCAATAAATCCTCAAGTCCATCCAAAGAAAAGCCTATCTTGGTGTCCAAGAAGTGGTCGGTTCATTGCTTGGTGACCAAGCAATGGTCGACCACATATTCTCTAGAAATGGCCGGCCCTTGCCTTGGGCAAGGGGGCCGGCCGCAATATTTAAATTAGGAAGGTTGTTTTTGAATTTTTAAATTTCCTCAGATATTTACAATTTGTAAAAAGAGAGATTTTAAAAATTTATAAAATTTTCCTAATTTAAATTAGGCCACAAGGTTTTAAAAGAGAGTTGTAAAATTTATAAAACTTTCTTTTAAAAAAAATATTATTAGAGATGTTTTAAATTTTAAAACTTGGTTTTAAATTTTAAAACTTTCCTTTTAATATCCACATTAGAAAAAAAAAAGAGTTTGTAAAATTTTATTAGAAGTTTTCTTCTTTTAAAATTTTATAAAAAAATTTTCTTTCTTTCCCTTTTAATAAGTGGCCGACCACCTTGCTTGGTGCCCAAGCAAGGGGCCGGTCAAATAATTAAACATCAACAAATAGTTGTTTAATTAATAAATCAATGTAGGATTGATTAATTAAAAGGAAAGAAAAAGAAAAACAAAGGAAATAGGAATGAGTCTAATTTTTTATAAAACTCTTTCCATTATTTTCCGTTGGGAAACTAATATAAAAAGGGGGGAAGGGGAGGCCTTGAATAACATAACAATTGATATTGTGTTGTTGGAGATCATCAAGTGGCTGGCCCCTCTCCCTCTCTTCCCTTTGCTCTCTTTTGCTCCTTTGTGGTGGTGGTGGCCGAATTCTAGAGAAGGAGGAGAAGCTTTCCGGGTGGTGTTCGTCTTGGAGGATCGTCACTCACACGACGTCCAAGAGGAGGCGAGGGATACGACATAAGATCTCGAGGTTTTTAGCATACAAGGAAGAGGTATAACTAGTATTTAATTTCCGCATCATACTAGTTAATTTTTCTTTGTATAAATACCAAATACAAGAGGCATTCGATTCTTGTTTTTCGAATTTAATTTCGATATTGTGTTCTTTTTCTTTTTTTCTTGTGATTTGATTGTTCCTTTTGGTTAACCTAGAGTTATATAAGGAAATTAAATATTAACTTTCCTTAAAAGGCTTTGTCTAGTCGGTGGTGGTTGCTCCCATATCCAAGAAGGTCAAGTGCCTCGCCATGCAGTACTGGAAGCCAATTTTGAAAACTAATATTTAATTGAATTTATAACCTAGGTGATTTGGATCAAACGTGTTAAGTTCCGCAGGAGATCCAAATCTAAACCTAAAAGAACATATAAGTTAAACTTGGAATCAAACGTGTTAAGTTCCGCAGGAGATACAAGTTTAACTTAAAAGAACACATGGTAGCTAGGAAAGGTTCAGATCACGTACAAAATTTTTGTACAGTGGAGCCATTGGGTTTTCCGAGTAGCGACCAACACTTAGGTCCTAGGGGGTGGTAACCCTAGGCAGAAAGTCTTGGCGGGTCGAAGGCTTCGGGCAAAAATCCTAGAGTCGGGGACTCTAGGTTGAAATCCTGGTGTCACGAACCGGGTGGAAGACTGAGTGGGTCGTGGAGCGAACGTCCAGCAGAGAGTCCTGGAGATTCGGGCGTTGAGCAAAAGTTCAGTTGATCTGGAGGATCAAACTGACAAGCAGGTAAACTCTCCTGAGTGGAGTAGGTGAGGACGCATTCCCCGGTGAGGGAATAATAGGCGTCGGTTCGACCTAAGATTTCCGGAGGTGAAATCCGAAGTCAGAACCGGACAGTTTGGAGACTGTCAAAATAACTTTCTACTTATTATATTTTATTATACTAATCTTGTTTTGCAGGATATACTTTGTGTGTACACTAACATGCCTTGCAGGACGGAAATCGTACAAGAAAAAGTCTCGAATGAATAGTCCCGAGGTGCCCTCCATGGAGCTTGGAGGCGCCTTGGGTGTTCTGGTCGACAGCCTCACAGCAAGGCGCGAGGACGCCTTTCATGGAGCTTGAGGGCGCCCTGGACGCTGAATGGAGGGTGCCCTCAGGCAAATAAGCAACGAGCATTGCGGAGCTTATCAACGCTGCAGCTTCGGCGGGATTGGAGGCACACTCCATGAGGTTGGAGGCGCCCTCTATGAGGTTGGAGGCACCCTCAACAGGATATATAAGCCTGCTTCGACCAGCAACAAAGACAGAACTTAAAATTGTAATCCGCCTTCCGTGTGTTGCTCAAAGAACGATCCGACAAAACTGTAACTCGACTCCGATGACTAGAAGCTTCTAATTTTCTATTTTTTCTGTCGGTATAATTTTCGTTACTGCTCTAAATTGTACTTCAAAGTTGTATTTTCCGAATTGATAGTGATTGCCCGAAGTAAACACTCAACGAGCATGGGCCTTGGAGTAGGAGTCGCCACAGGCTCCGAACCAAGTAAAATCCTTAGTGTTTGAGTATTGTTTGTGTTTTAATTTTCCGCTGCGTTTTTACTTTGAGTTTGTTCGAAACTAACGAATAAGCTATGAGCGTTATTCATCCCCCCTAGCGATTTCGATCCTACAATTGGTATCAGAGCGGGGTCGTTTCGAATCGATGAAACCACCATTCGAGCATTTTTTCATGGTGGTTTTTTATTTTTCGAAGTAGATTGGAATCAGTAAAATTGCTGTCTTCCGATCTGTTTTATCGCAATTGAAATTTTTCTCGAAGTTGGTGCAACACTACTCGAGTTCGCATATTTTTTTCCCTTAATCCCGCGCTACTAATCCAATACCAAGTCTTGGAATGAGTTTTTTTTGGTTTTTTTGCGTGCTATATCCTTAATGGCCCATCAATAAGGTTACAACACAACCCGTCCACCTCTTTTCTCCAGCGAGGACTTTAGCTATTGGAAGAGCCGGATGGAATACCACCTCAAGACGCAAGTCGATATGTGGATTATTATCCAAGACGATCTCGAGCTTCCACGGGATGGCACTGGAAAACCAGTTTCATGCGTGAACTGGGACGCTAGTTTAATGAAGAAAGTTGAAGCTGACGCCAAAGCAACCTACACCCTACAATGCGGCATGACAAAAGAAGAACTGAACAGAGTCGGCCTATTCTCAAGTGCGAAAGAGCTATGGGAAAATTGATCGAGCTACATAAAGGGACTTCCGATACTAAGGTAAGCAAGCGAGATATGGTTTTAAATAAGTTATATAACATAAAAATGCAGGAAGGTGAGACGGCTAGCCAACTTCACACGCGGATTCAAGATCTCCTGAACGGTCTTCATGGAATTAGACAGAAGGTGGAGAATCGAGACATAATTAGGTATGCACTAAACGCGTTTCCGAGGAATATGTTGTGGGCATCAATGGTAGACGCATACAAACTATCTAAGGATTTATCGTTAATTTAATTAGATGAACTTTTTTCTGAATTTGAGTTACACGAACAGATTAATGCACACTCAGCCGAGAAAGACATTGCTTTGATTGCAGGTACGAGCAAAACCCGGGAACCAAAAGCTAAGCGCAGAACCGAACCCGAGTCCGAAGACGAATCAGACTTAGAAGATGACGACGACGAGATCACAGTCCAGATCGTTAACCTAGTATGCAAACTCTACAAAAAGAAGAAAGGGTTCACCAAGAAGGACATCAAAAAGGTGATCCAATCCAAGAAGGTATAATCTAGTCCAAAAGTGAAGCTCGATGTAACCTGCTACAGCTGCAACAAAAAAGGGCACATCAAAGCCAACTGTCCAAACCAATAGGAAGCAAAGAAGCAAAGGAAGAAGGAAGCACTGTAAGCAACATGGGATGAGTCTTCTTCAAAAGACTCCGAGGAAAAGCTCGAATAGACGAGCTTCGTCGTGCTTATGGCCCGGGAACAATTTGAAGAATCAAAAATCGAGAGCGAATCGAAAACCAAGTCTGAGCGAAGCCACAGATCCGTATCCGTTTACGAAAGGCCTAACCCCGTTGTAAGAAATTCTTAACTTATCAAACTTCATAATTTAGTCAATTATCTTATGCATAAGTTAGCAAAATCAAATCTCCGAGTCAAGTTACTCCAAAAGGAAATAACAATCCTTAAGGAGGAGATTAAATTGAGTCCTTTGATTGAGCTAGTTCAAATTAAAAGTTCAACTCAAGTCCAACAACTTGACGAACAAAATTTCAATTTGAAAACTCAAGTCAAAGAACTCAAAAACACGTTGGAACGGTTTACTTTGGGTTCCAAGAACCTAGACCTAATTCTTGGAAAACAAAGAGTCGTTTACAACCGATCCGAACTTGGGTTTAAGGCTAAACAAAAGTATAGATCTTATTTATCACTTGTAAATAGAGCTAATAGAAACTTAGTCCAAGCATGGTTCCCCAAGTCGAACTTGATTAATCAAGTTGGACTTGGACAAAATTGGGTCCCCAAGGATCAAATCCATTACCTTGATAGACCTTATCGAGATTATGATCCAGGGGGAGCCAATAGAAAAACTATTTTTATATAAACTTGTTTGTTGCTTAGATTACTGCTTTTATTATATATGCTTAGACTAGGCTAGATAAGGACCTAGGCTTGATTTACACTTGATCAGTTAGACCTAGGAGTTATTGTAAGGAAATTAACTATTCAATTTCCTTAAAAGGCTTTGTCTAGAAGTGGTGAATGATCTCATACCCAAGAAGGCCTAGTACCTCGCCATAGCCTGGAAGTTGATCATCGAAATAAATATTTAATTAACTTATTTTAAAACCTGAGTCTAACTCAAATGTAAACCAATTCTTAGATTGTAACCTAAATTGAAGATAAAACTAACCATCTCACAACAACCCATAAGGTTCTCTGATTGTTAATTTAGAAAATGGTGAGATTGACTTAGGTAAAATTTAGACCTAATTAATCAATCAATTAATTAACCTAATTAACCTAATTAATTAACTAACCTAATCAATTAATTAACTCAATCAACTAATAAATTTTAATAATCTAACTTCAAATTAGACTTAAACTTAATTAAATTTAACTTATTTAAATTTATTCAACTTAATTTGTTAATGAATTTATCTTAACTAATTTAATTTCAAATTAATTTAACTTAATTAAACTAACATAAACTAAAACTAATCAATCTAACCAATTCTTAATCTAACTTAATTTAATTGACTGAATAAATTCAATTAAACACAAAATCATCTCACAATTACCCATAGGATTAACATGCTTGACCATCTAGACTGGGTGAGATGGAATATTAAGGAGATGATTTCAATCAAACTATCTTTTGATCCGTCAAATTGAACCAAATCAAATACGTTATGTGTAGGAACATAAAGATTTGGATCAATAGATGTTAGATAGTAGATGCTCCAGGTACATGACTCGAGATAGATTGAAATTTACTAAGCTGAAATTCAAGAACCTAGGGTTAGTTGCATTCGGCAATGACGGAACACTTAAGGTAAGCGGAATAGGTAATTGTTGGTTGCTACTCGGAAAACCTATAGGTTCCACTGTACAAAAATTTTGTACAAAGGTCTGAACCTTTTCCTAGCTACCATGTGTTCTTTTAAATTAAATTTTGGATCGCCTGCGGAACTTAACACGTTTGATCCAAAACTTAATCTATTTGTTCTTTTAGGTTTTGACTTGGATCTCCTGCGGAATTTAACACGTTCGACCCAAGTCTCCTTAAGTTATTAATTCCATTAAATATTAATTTCCATAAAAGGTTCCCAGTACTGACGTGGCGAGGCACATGGCCTTCTTGGATATGGGAGCAACCACCACCGACTAGACAAAACCTTTAATAGAAAGCTAATATTTAATTTCCTAAAATAACTTTAGGTTAACCAAAGAGAACAATCAAATCACAAGGAAAAGAAAGAAACAAAAGAACACAACTTCGAAAAACCATATTCGAAACACTAGAACGTAAGCCTCTTGTATTTGGTATTATTTCCAAAAATAACTAGTATGATGCGGAAAGAAAAATTACTAGTTAAACCTTTTAGAAAAACCTCTTGATCTTCTACCGTATTCCTCTTCTTATCCCGGACGTCGTGTGGGCGACGATCTTCCGAAACGAGAACCACCAATACTCCAAGGGATCTTCAAGATGAGGCTTCCTCCTCCTCTTCTTCTCCTTCCTAGGTCCGGCCACCAACAAGAGCTCCAAGAGATGTATGGTTCGGCCACCAAAAGAGAAGAAAGGAGAAAGGCTAGGGCCGGCCACAAGAAGAAGAAAAGAGGGAGAGAAAAATAGAATAGATTCGTTAGCTATGAAGCCTCCTCTACCCCCTCTTTTATAATCCTTGATCTTGGCAAATAAGGAAATTTTAATAAAAACTTCCTTAATTCTTTTGCCATTGAAAAGGAAAATTTATTTAATTAAAAATAATTTCCTTTCTCAATTTTATAATGGCCGGCCACAAGAAAAAAAACTCCAAGCAAATAAAATTTTAAACACCAATTAAAACTTCCTTATTTGCTTCCGGAATTTTATAAAAATTTCTCAATAATTTTTATCCCTTCATGATTGGTTTATAAAAAGGAAATTTAATAAATTAAAATCTTTCTTTTAAACATGTGGATAAAAAGAAAGTTATCTCTAAAAATTAAAATCTCTTTTAATCTACAAATAAGGAAAGATATCAAATCTTTTCTTAATCTCTTGTAGAAACTTATAAAAGAGAATATTTAATTTTAAACTTTCTTTAAATCATGAATATGTTTAAAAGGAAAGTTTTCTTAAAATTTAAAATCCTCCTTTAATCAACAAATAAGGAAAGATTTCAAATTTTAAACTCTCTTTTAAACATATAGATGATTTACAAATAAGGAAAGTTTTACCAAAATTAAAACCATCCTTTTAAACTACAAATAAGGAAAGAGATTAATCTCTTCTCTTAATCTTTTGTAGAAAGCTATAAAAGGAAATTTTTAATTTTTAAACTCTCTTTTAAAATCATGATATCCACATGAGAAATAATTTTAATAAAAATCCTTTTTAATATTCTAGTGGTCGGCCACCTAAGCTTGGGACCCAAGCTTTGGCCACCACCTTCATCCACTTGGTCTTGGCCGGCCCTAGCTTGGGTTCCAAGCTAGCTTGGCCAGGCCCATTGGATGGGTAAGAAGGTGGGTATGCGGTGGGTATAAATCTCTATATACTAGAGGCTACGATAGGGACCGAGAGGAGGAATTGGTTTTGGTCTCCCGATAAAATTAAGCATCCCGTGCTCGCCCCGAACACACAACTTAATTTTATCAATAATAATTTATTCCACTAGAGAACTATTATTGAACTACCTCACCAATCCCAAATTACATTTTGGGCTCCTTCTTATTATGAGTGTGTTAGTCTCCCTGTGTTTAAGATATCAAATGTCCACTAATTAAGTGAGTTACTGACAACTCATTTAATTAATATCTAAGTCCAAGAGTAGTACCACTCAACCTTATCGTCATGTCGGACTAAGTCCACTTGCAGGGTTTAACATGACAATCCTTATGAGCTCCTCTTGGGGACATTATCAACCTAGTATCTCTAGGACACAGTTTCCTTCTATAATCAACAACACACACTATAAGTGATACCATTTCCCAACTTATCGGGTTTATTGATTTATCGAACTAAATCTCACCCATTGATAAATTAAAGAAATAAATATCAAACATATGTGCTTGTTATTATATTAGGATTAAGAGCACACACTTCCATAATAACTGAGGTCTTTGTTTCTTTATAAAGTCAGTATAAAAAAACGACCTCTAATGGTCCTACTCAATACACTCTGAGTGTACTAGTGTAATTATATAGTCAAGATAAACTAATACATAATTACACTACGACCTTCCAATGGTTTGTCCCTTTCCATTTTAGTCGTGAGCTACTGTTTATAATTTATAAGGAAACTGATAACATGATCTTCTGTGTGTGACACCACACACCATGTTATCTACAATATAAATTAATTGAACAACTGCATTTATCATAAATGTAGACATTTGACCAATGTGATTCTTATTTCTAGATAAATGTTTATACCAAAAGCTAGGCTTTTAGTATACACTCTAACAATCTCCCACTTATACTAAAAGACTAAGTTGTCATATCAGCTGCCATACATCTGATTCCCAACCCTTCAACATGCCCATCAAAAGCTCTTGCCTTAAGGACCTTAGTGAAAAGATCTATAGGTCATCACCTGATGCAATCTAGGCGGCAACAACTTCTCCTCGTTTATACAATTTCTTGTATTGGGTGGTACTTGCGCTCTATTGTGTTTACTTGTCTTAATAGACTTATGGTTTCTTCGAGTTTGTTACTGCACCAACATTATTACAACAAATTGTAATAATCTTTGGACAAACCAGAAATCATATCTAAATCTATCTTGAGGTTATTGAGTCATTCAGCTTTTATGGCTATCTTAGAGGCTTGCCATATACTAAGCTTCTATGGTGGAGTCCAGATAAACACCTATGCCTATCACTCTTCCATAGTTATGACTTTACCTCCTAAAGTAAACACAAAACCCCGAGGTTGACTTAATATTGTCCCTGTCCGATTGGAAGTCAAAATCCATGCAACCCATAGGGACCAAAATAACTGCCTTGTAAACTAGCATATAATCTCTAGTGCCTCTAAGGTACTTATATGCTTTATTGCAGTCCAATGTCCTTGTCTAGGGTTACTTTGATATCTACTAACTATGCCCTTGGCAAAATAGATTTCTGATCTCGTGCATAGCATACATTAGGTTGTCTAACTGCCGAAGCATAAAGAACTGCCTACATGTCCTCAATCTCCTTTGATGTCATCGAAGACATCCCTTTAGATAAAGACACTCCATGCTTAAAAGGTAAGAAACCTTTCTAGGAGTCTTGCATGCTAAAAATGAGCAAGGATTTTTTTGATGTATTAAACTTGGGATATATCTATATATATATTTTTCTTGCGATCCCTTATTACTTTGATCACAAAAATATATATATTCTCCCAAGTCCTTTATATTGAATTATTTGGACAACCATACCCTTACTTCTGACAACATTTTGATATTGTTTCCAACTACCAAAATTGTTATCTACGTATAGTACAAGAATCACCACCACGTTTCCATCACACCATTTGTATACACAAGACTTATCCGTTTACTCAATAAATCCAAAGGTCTGGATTACTTTGATAAACTGGATGTTCCAAGACCTTGAAGCTTTGCCTCAGTCCATAGACTGATTGAGCTTTCACACAAGATGCTCTTAGCCCTTTGTAATGAACCCTTCTGGTTTGCTTTATGTGGATGCTATCTTCAAGACTTCCATTAAGGAATGCTGTCTTGACATCCACTTGCCAAATAGATAAAAGAATCTGGATAGACTTAAACATGGCTACCAGTGAAAAGTTTCCTTTTTCATCAAGCCTTGCTTTTGAAAGTTTCCACCTTCCTGTCTATCCCTCTTTTCCTATTATAGACCTTTTTACACCCAAAGGCTTTTACACCATTTGGTGTTTCTACAAGCTTCCAGATTTTATTAGAATACATATATTCTAATTCTGTTATTCATTACTCTTTGCCAAGATGTTGCATTTTTATCTTGGAGTGCTTCGTCATATGTCCGGAGATCAGGTTCATGTCCTCCAGGGATCAAGTCAAAAAACTCTCCCAAAACATGAATCCTTTTAGGTTGCTTATCAACCCTCCCACTACGACAAGGCACTTTCTGCAATTGTGTATCATTTGTGATACGTGTTGCAGTTTCCTTGTGGTATCTCATCTTGTACAGTTGGTACTAGATTAGACATGTCTTCTATTATTTCCTTAAGAACAAATTTTCTTATGAGCACGTGGTTCATTATATAGTCCTTTTCTAAAAATCAGTCATTGTTGCTAACAATGACTTTCTGATTTTTAAGACTATAAACCTACTTTTGTTTATCTAGGATAACTTACAAACAAGTGGACTCCTATCCAACTTTATCATTGTCTCTCATATGTGCTGGATTACCCGAATCCGAATATGCTTCAAAATAGGTTTTCACCTATTCAGCAATTCTATATGAGTAGAGAGTTCTATCTTGGAAGGTACTATGTTCACTTTCGTTTTCAGAGTTTATCCTTAAAACAAATTTGGTAATTTTCTGAATAACTCATCATCTATCTAATTATTCCATAAGAGTCCTTTACCTTCTTTCTACTACACCATTCTGTTGGAGTGTACCAGCTGTAGTTAGTTGGGATTGAATCCCTACTTCTGATAAATGACTCCTAAATTCTCCCAAGAGGTACTTGCCACTACGATCTTCAGTAGTGTCTTGATATTTTACTTTGTCGTTTCTCCACATCACCTCGTACTCTTTGAACTAATCAAAGCACTTAGACTTCGGCACATCAAGTAAATATATCCGTATCTCAAATAGTTATCTATAAAATAGATAAAATATTTGAAACAACCTCTTGCCTGGATGCTCATAGGATCACACAAATCAGAATGAACCAATTCCTATATATCTTTGGTTCCATTCCCCTTAGACTTAAAAGCTCCTTGGTTATTTTCCTTCCAAGTAAGACTCGCAGGTTGGAAAGATTTCCACTACTAATGAACCCAAAAATTCATCAGCTACCAATGAATCCTACTCAAGTATAACCTAGCTTTTAGATGTCAAAGATATAATTGGTTCATTTCCGAAGGTTACTTTCTCTTAAAATTAGAAGATGTGTTACTAATTTCCATTTGTTGCATCGTGGGAGTTATTGGATTATAAATTGTCAACTACCATACCAGAATAGATAACTTCCCTATTTTTCTTGATAACAACTTTGTTATCAAAATAGACACAATATCTATAATAGTTTAGAAACTGAAGTCAGGTTCTTTCTAAACTTGGTACGTAAAGACAATTACTTAAAATCCATATTTTATTCTTATCAAAGGATAAACATCTCCCACTACAACAGTTACCACTTTTACAGTAGTGCCCATGTGGACGGTGATTTACCTTTCATTTAGTTGTCGGGTTTCCTGGAACCCTGCAATGAATTGCAGACATGATTAATGGCATCTTGTATCTACACTCCAGGTTCTGGTAGATAACACCACTAGACATGTTTCAACTAATGAATTAAATACACCTAAATTGTTCTTAGTTCTAAGAAGTCTACCTTAATGTCCAAGTCCTATTTCCAATCATTACAATTGGGACTACTAAGTCTTTTTCTATAGTATGACTACTAGGGATTGACAAACATCCTAAGAATCACAAAAACATTTGGTCAAGATCAACTCCTTAAAATCTCCATGAATTTTGTGTATACAAAATCGAAGAGGAGATTTTATTCATTAATTTTATTATCTCGTCAACTTTACTTTATGAATAAAATTAATAGTTGATCATCTTTGATCAAATATTTGGTCAAAACTCTTTGAATTTAAAATAACATTGATTCCTCAAACAATATTATTTAAATTTACCAACACCTCAAACACCGTGAATTTTGCATGCCACGTTAGTGTGGACGTATACACATTCAACATTTGGAAAGAGGGTTTCACCCATTAACTATCTTGTCAACGTATCTTTATGACAAATAAAATTATCTCAAACACCGTTAATTTTGTATGCCACGTTAGTGTGGACGTATACAAAATCAATCATTTGTAAGAGGGGTTTTAACCCTTTAATTTTATTATCTTGTCAACCTAGTTTTATGACAAATTAATAGTTGGTTTCATTTGGTCACACAAATAATAGCAGTGACTCCGATGGGGAGGATACTATTAGATATGTCTAAGTGTATACCATTACTTGACACTAAGTCCATTAATAAGATTATGCCCCTTCCGTTGGGGAAGATCACACGCTCTTAATTAACTTCCTATAGTCATCCAAAAATGGAAGTCTGTTCTAGTGATCCACAAACAAGCTCATCCGTTATGGAGGAAGGCACTCAGAGCCAACGCGCAAGCTTGTTTGCATCACTTACAAACCAGTAATGGAGACCATGGGATTTACTTAAAAATCCCTCTCCCACTTAGTTATTTATAAATGAGGAATTTTAACTATGCTAGCCTACTAAATATGTGTAACGACCACCCTTCATACTGCTACTACACTCTAAGGATGACCATTACTTGACTACTAACTCTACTTAACCGGTACGCTACTTAACTACGAGGAATCCCTACCGAAAAATTTCGACAGAATCTCCCCTGTACCGGTGACCAAATCAGCAATACAAACAAATAATAAACCATCAGCCACATGCGGCTGGTATAAACACTTCACAACCACGCAGTAATAATGTCACAATAACTAAAAGGAAACTATTCTAGCAATAGTAAACAAATAGAACTCCAACGATAAGGCATACCAAGCTACAAGTGCGGAATAGACTCAATTACAATCTCAACTTCATCATAGCATTAAAAGAGAACTAAAATAACTAAACAGAAAAGTCTTGGCAATTTGCCAGCTCATTCTGGATCTCTCCATAGTCCAGTCATCACACACCTTCATCACCACCACCTTGTCGCCTTCCTTGCTAAATCTTTTCCTTTCCTTTATCTGCAGTAGGAGGAAGGTAGTATCTATAAGCATAAAGCTTAGTGAGCGCTATCTACTCACAAAAACTCGATATGCATGTATATAAATAAAAACATGCTAAAACTGAATGCTAACATGTAAAGCTACTCATGCTCATACATAGCAAAGGAATCATGCTAACTGAAATACTGAACATGTATAGTTAATCATGCTCATAAGAATGAAACTATAAAAGAAGCATACTAAACATGTAAAGCTACTAACATGTAAAGCTAAACATGTAAAGCTACTAAACATGTAAACTACTAAACATGTAAAACTACTAAACATGTAAAGCTAAACATGTTGAATAATCTAGTAGCAAGGAAACAATTGAAACTACTACTGCATGCTTACTAAGAACAGCAAGTAAGTATAACTAACTGAAATACTAACATGTGAAGCTAGTCATGCTCATAAATAGCAGTAGAAAGTCTCAATGGCATGCTAATATAAAAGAACTAACTTGCTGAATTTTTAGAGATAGAAATGACTATCTTGCTGAAATAAAACTAAGACAGTTAACTTGCTGAAATTGAAACAAAAGAACTATCTTGCTGATTTCTGAACTTAAATTAAGTTTATTTCTTTTGTTCTAAAAGCTTATATATATATATGTATATATATATACTTCAAAATAGATAATAAACTTCTTTTGGGCCCGGCATTGTACCACTTTGCGCGCATTCTTAGTAAGAATCGAGGTAGCTAATCCCGAAACTACTAAGATACTTCTAGGCCATGTGCCTAGGGGCAACTTGGAGCCCATCCCTTCTAGGCCATGTGCCTAGGGGCAACTTGGAGCCCATCCCTTGGATCTTGTGTCCGGTACATGCCATTTAAAAGTAAAATACTTTTTATCTTTAAATACTTCTTATAATAAAATGCCTTGGCATTTAATAAGCACCTTGTGTGCTAAAATCCCTAAAGTCTTGAATTCGGGATTTTACTTAAGGCCTTAGCCTTTTCCCTTTCTTTTCTTTATCTTCCTTTTACTTGTTAATACTTCTAAAAGTATTTAATAGGATTCTTATTTTTCCATTAGAATACATGGCTGTTCATGCTTGTTAAAATAGCAAATGGAAATAACTTTGAGCTTACTAATCATGCTATAAAATAGAGCTAAAGAAAGCAACTTTAAGCTTACTAATCATGCTATAAAATAGAGCAAAGAAAGCAACTTTAAGCTTACTAATCATGCTGTAAAAATAGAGCAAAGAAAAGCAACTTGAGCTTACTAATCATGCTGTAAAATAGAGCAAAGAAAAGCAACTTGAGCTTACTAATCATGCTGTAAAAATAGAGCAAAAGAAAGCAACTTTAAACTTACTAATCATGCTATAAAAATAGAACAAAGAAAGCAACTTTGAACTTACTAATCATGCTATAAAATAGAGCTAAAGAAAGCAACTTTAAGCTTACTAATCATGCTATAAAATAGAGCAAAGAAAGCAACTTTAAGCTTACTAATCATGCTGTAAAAATAGAGCAAAGAAAAGCAACTTGAGCTTACTAATCATGCTGTAAAAATAGAGCAAAAGAAAGCTAACTTGGACTTACTAAACATGCTGTAAGATAGAGCAAAAGAAAGCTAACTTTGGGCTTTCTAAGTATGCTGTAATAAAAGCAATATATGTCACTCTACACTTTCTATCATGCTGTAGAAACAGAGCATGGAATGCTACTTTAAGGGCTTCTAAACCTGCTATTAAAACATGACAAAGAATACTACTTTAAGGCCTTTAAACATGCTGTACCAAAATAAGGTAACATGCTACTTTAAACTTCTTAAACATGCTATATACGAAGCATAAAGGAAACTAATTTCTTGGCCTTCTAAGTATGCTGTAATGGAAGCAAAGGAATGCGACTCAGGTTTTATAAGCATGCTGTCCAAAATATTTACTTATCAAACTTAAGTATGTACAACATGACCCTAAAGCAAAGAGGTTCATGAACAACATACACTCAAGAATAAAAATGCATACAATTCTAATTAGCACTAAACCATTCTACTTGCTCAATTAGCCTAGATGATGCTTGGAGTTCCCTGTGCAGGTCACAGCATAAACCCAAACTTCATGTGCAGGTCACGGCAAGTATCAAGGTTTCCTGTGTAGGTCTCGGAAGCACTAGGATGGCACCAAAAATCCACCCACTTCAACCCCGCAAGCTCAAATCATGCTATACTTAGGCTTAAAACCGAGATCTACCAACCCTAATGTTAAAGGATGTTGTTCGGCTATAAACAGGGCATGGAAAGGAAAACAAAACCGAGCTTACAATTCTACACGGCAAGCAAAAATCCGAAAGCAAGGAAAGCAAATCGAAGCTCGGAGCAACTCCTACTGCAGGTGAGAAGCAACTCACCCCTTGCTCTTGCACTTACAACCGACGGAGGAAGCTTTAGGGCTTCGGTTAGCTTGGATCTTCAACCTCCCTTGCGCCCGCAGACCTTCTCGACGAGGGAATCACCACCGCAGGTGAAGATCGGCCAGAAAAAGCCTTCGCCGGCCACCGGAGGGAGGAAATCCTAGCTCCGTCGTCTTCTTCGCCCAAGCACAGCGCCGTCGCGAGAGAGAAAGAAATCGTGAGATTAGGTCACGGGAATAATTCCTTTCTCCTCTTAACTTATCCCATTTATAACCTAGGTCTAACTTTGCCATTTACTATAACTTATATATATCCCGCTTCATACTTATTAACAAATCACGCGCAGCCCAGTTGGTTAGCTGCTTTTGACCGGAACCCTTGGTCACGGGTTCAAATCCTGCTGCAACCCGTTTTTCCCTCTTTTATTTAAAATGTTCCGACTATAGCTTAAATCTATTTCTCTCCATATAAAGTTAACAAAAACCGTGTAGCTCAGCTGGTTGCGTCGGTTTTGCTTGGGTCAGTCCGACCCGAGATCGTGGGTTCGAATCTCACCTTCAACGTTTTTTTTTTTTTTTTTTTAAACTTCTTTCTTTTTGTAACCCTACTAAACGACCTCCAAAAATTACGTAAAAATACTCTAAAAATTCCTAAAAATCTCTAGAATATTTTAAAAGTATTTTCAAATATTTTTATGGACTTTTAAAACTTGAAATAGGGAAAATTGGGTCGTTACAATATGTAAACCAACATGCACACACAGCACAATATAAAAGCAATAAATAGAAAATCTAATTTTCAACTATTATGGCTTTTATCTCTAGTTGTCCTCCGTGTGTTGTCATCCCAAGCTGCTGCCATATTTGGCCACCGCTACCGGGTCTAGCTGTCGCATCCATCTTGCTCCTAGTTCCGCTGCGCCTCTGGTCCTCAGAAGGTTCCACGCTTTGCAAGATTAGATCCGCGACATAAATAGAATTTTACATTTTTGATCCTATATTCCATAAAAGGAATGTACATGTATCTAGATCAAAAATAAAATCCTAATAAAACTAAATACAGCTCCTGCTGTATTTTATAATACAATCATGCACACACAATAAAATGCCCTTGACATGTCCAAGGGTCCAATCACACACATAATAACTATAAGCCATAATAGTTGGATCCTGCATCCACAAAGTTAGCACATCCTACTATTAACCTGCCTAAATTATGTATGACATGTGCATAATTAAACTAATACCAAATACAGAGGCAAAACCCTAGCTCTGATACCAATTGTTGGTTGCTACTCGGAAAACCTATAGGTTCCACTATACAAAAATTTTGTACAAAGGTCTGAACCTTTTCCTAGCTACCATGTGTTCTTTTAAATTAAATTTTGGATCGCCTGCGGAACTTAACACGTTTGATCCAAAACTTAATCTATTTGTTCTTTTAGGTTTTGACTTGGATCTCCTGCGGAACTTAACACGTTCGACCCAAGTCTCCTTAAGTTATTAATTCCATTAAATATTAATTTCCATAAAAGGTTCCCAGTACTGACGTGGCGAGGCACATGGCCTTCTTGGATATGGGAGCAACCACCACCGACTAGACAAAACCTTTAATAGAAAGCTAATATTTAATTTCCTAAAATAACTTTAGGTTAACCAAAGAGAACAATCAAATCACAAGGAAAAGAAAGAAACAAAAGAACACAACTTCGAAAAACCATATTCGAAACACTAGAACGTAAGCCTCTTGTATTTGGTATTATTTCCAAAAATAACTAGTATGATGCGGAAAGAAAAATTACTAGTTAAACCTTTTAGAAAAACCTCTTGATCTTCTACCGTATTCCTCTTCTTATCCCGGACGTCGTGTGGGCGACGATCTTCCGAAACGAGAACCACCAATACTCCAAGGGATCTTCAAGATGAGGCTTCCTCCTCTTCTTCTTCTCCTTCCTAGGTCCGGCCACCAACAAGAGCTCCAAGAGATGTATGGTTCGGCCACCAAAAGAGAAGAAAGGAGAAAGGCTAGGGCCGGCCACAAGAAGAAGAAAAGAGGGAGAGAAAAATAGAATAGATTCGTTAGCTATGAAGCCTCCTCTACCCCCTCTTTTATAATCCTTGATCTTGGCAAATAAGGAAATTTTAATAAAAACTTCCTTAATTCTTTTGCCATTGAAAAGGAAAATTTATTTAATTAAAAATAATTTCCTTTCTCAATTTTATAATGGCCGGCCACAAGAAAAAAAACTCCAAGCAAATAAAATTTTAAACACCAATTAAAACTTCCTTATTTGCTTCCGAAATTTTATAAAAATTTCTCAATAATTTTTATCCCTTCATGATTGGTTTATAAAAAGGAAATTTAATAAATTAAAATCTTTCTTTTAAACATGTGGATAAAAAGAAAGTTATCTCTAAAAATTAAAATCTCTTTTAATCTACAAATAAGGAAAGATATCAAATCTTTTCTTAATCTCTTGTAGAAACTTATAAAAGAGAAGATTTAATTTTAAACTTTCTTTAAATCATGAATATGTTTAAAAGGAAAGTTTTCTTAAAATTTAAAATCCTCCTTTAATCAACAAATAAGGAAAGATTTCAAATTTCAAACTCTCTTTTAAACATATAGATGATTTACAAATAAGGAAAGTTTTACCAAAATTAAAACCATCCTTTTAAACTACAAATAAGGAAAGAGATTAATCTCTTCTCTTAATCTTTTGTAGAAAGCTATAAAAGGAAATTTTTAATTTTTAAACTCTCTTTTAAAAACATGATATCCACATGAGAAATAATTTTAATAAAAATCCTTTTTAATATTCTAGTGGCCGGCCACCTAAGCTTGGGACCCAAGCTTTGGCCGGCCACCAACTTAACTCATCCACTTGGTCTTGGCCGACCCTAGCTTGGGTTCCAAGCTAGCTTGGCCGGCCCCATTGGATGGGTAAGAAGGTGGGTATGCGGTGGGTATAAATCTCTATATACTAGAGGCTACGATAGGGACCGAGAGGAGGAATTGATTTTGGTCTCCCGATAAAATTAAGCATCCCGTGTTCGCCCCGAACACGCAACTTAATTTTATCAATAATAATTTATTCCACTAGAGAACTATTATTGAACTACCGCACCAATCCCAAATTACATTTTGGGCTCCTTCTTATTATGAGTGTGTTAGTCTCCCTGTGTTTAAGATATCAAATGTCCACTAATTAAGTGAGTTACTGACAACTCATTTAATTAATATCTAAGTCCAAGAGTAGTACCACTCAACCTTATCGTCATGTCGGACTAAGTCCACCTGCAGGGTTTAACATGACAATCCTTATGAGCTCCTCTTGGGGACATTATCAACCTAGTATCTCTAGGACACAGTTTCCTTCTATAATCAACAACACACACTATAAGTGATACCATTTCCCAACTTATCGGGTTTATTGATTTATCGAACTAAATCTCACCCATTGATAAATTAAAGAAATAAATATCAAACATATGTGCTTGTTATTATATTAGGATTAAGAGCACACACTTCCATAATAACTGAGGTCTTTGTTTCTTTATAAAGTCAGTATAAAAAAACGACCTCTAATGGTCCTACTCAATACACTCTGAGTGTACTAGTGTAATTATATAGTCAAGATAAACTAATACATAATTACACTACGACCTTCCAATGGTTTGTCCCTTTCCATTTTAGTCGTGAGCTACTGTTTATAATTTATAAGGAAACTGATAACATGATCTTCTGTGTGTGACACCACACACCATGTTATCTACAATATAAATTAATTGAACAACTGCATTTATCATAAATGTAGACATTTGACCAATGTGATTCTTATTTCTAGATAAATGTTTATACCAAAAGCTAGGCTTTTAGTATACACTCTAACAGTAATATCCAACTGAGTTCTGATTTCTATATTCGAAAAGTTTTATTGGTCAATTATGTGACTCTGGGTACTTAGTCACATTTTCAAACTCTGATTGCTTAATTAAAAGTGTTAAGAATCCTAAAATTACACTTAATGAAATTAGGAAAAAGAACATCTATACAATTGACATACCAACCTCCTCACTAAAGTATCTATTGACACAATAAGAGGAAACTACATTGTGGCACAGAAGACTGGGTCACACTCATACCAGACTCATTTCAAAAATGAGTCAAAATGGCTTAGTCAGAGGTTTATTAAAATTAAAATTTATAGAAAATACAATCCATAATGCTTGCCAACAGGGTAAACAAACAAAATCAACAAATAAGTTAACTAACTTAAATAGAACCAACTCAATACTTGAGCTCCTACACTTAGACCTGTTTGATTCACATAGAGCCAAGTCACTAAGCAAAAACTAATATTGCTTAGTTATAATTGATGACTACTCAAGATTTACCTGGGTAAACTTTTTAAAGACTAAAGATGAAACCTTTGAAATCTTTAATAATTTTTGCAAGTTAATAGAAAATGAAAAAGATACTAAAATTAAAAGAATCAGAAGTGATCATGGTGGGGAATTTGAAAATCATAAATTTATTGAATTTTGTAAAATTAATGGATATAAGCACAAATTTTCATATCCTAGAACTCCTCAACAAAATGGACTAGTAGAATGGAAAAATAGAACACTACAAGAAGCTGCTAGAACCATGTTAAATGAATACAACTTAAACAACCAATTTTGGGTTGAGGCAGTAAATACTGCAGGTTATATTCAAAATAGAATACTAATTAACAAATTTCACAATAAAACCCCTTATGAAATTTATTACAATAAATTACCCAACCTAAATTATCTAAAGGTGTTTGGATATATAGTCCACATTCTAAACATTAAAGACTACCTAGGAAAATTCACATCAAAATCAACCCCTGTAATCTTTTTAGGGTATTGCACAACCAGTAGGGTTTATAGAGTCTATAACAAAGAAACCCTAAAAGTTAAAGAAACCACTAATGTAATTTTTGATGAAGAAAATAACTCAATAAATGAAAATGTTAATCAAAATATAGAAAATATTAATTCAAGAAACATACAAGATGATGAAGATGTTCAAATTAAACCTAATGAATCACAAGAACCAATTGTTGACCTTAATATAAGACCATCTAGAATAAATATCAATAATCCATCTGATTAAATTTTGGGTGATCCAACTCTAGGAGTTCGAACTAGATCATCTTATAGAAACCTAAGTCAGATATCCCTTATTTCTAAAATTGAACTCAAGACTATAGAAGAAGCCCTACCAGACCTAGACTGGACATTAGCCATTCAAGAGGAGTTAGCCCAATTTGAAATAAACTAGGTCTAAGAACTAATACCTAAACCTATTAATAAAACCATAGTTGACACTAAATGGGTATTTAGAAATAAATTGGACGATAAGGGCGAACTAGTAAGAAACAAAGCTAGACTAGTAGCAAAAGGGTTCAGCCAAGTAGAAGGGTTAGACTATGATGAAACCTATGCTCCCGTAGCCAGACTTGAATGATGTTGGCCTATGTAGCACATAAAGGATTCAAGTTATATCAAATGGATATAAAATCTGTATTTTTAAATGGATTCATCATGGAAGAAGTGTATGTAAGTCAACCCCTAGGATTTGAAGACTTGAACCACCTAAACCATGTCTTTAGATTAAAGAAAGCTCTATATGGACTAAAATAAGCACATAGGACTTGATATGAATACCTATCAACTTATCTAATAACTAAAGGGTTTAAACAAGGTCAAATAGATCAAATTTTATTTGTAAAAACCCTAAAAAAAGATTTCTTCATAGCCCAAATTTACGTAGATGACATAATTTTTGGCTAAACTAATACTAAGTTTTTGAAAGAATTTATCAAATTAATGGAAAGTGAATTTAAAATGAGCTTAGTTGGGAAACTTAACTTCTTTTTAGGTTTACAAATTAAACAAACCAAAGAAGGAATTTATATCTTTCAAACAAAATATGCTAAGGAATTAATTAGAAAATTTGGCATGGAAAATTCTAAAAATATTAATACCCCAAGGGAAACTAATTTTAAAATTGACTCTGACTTAGAAGAAAAACCAGTAGACTTAAAATACTATCTAAGTGTGATAGGGAGTCTACTCTACCTAACTGCAAGTTGACCTGACATTTTGTTTGTAGTAGGTATATGTGCAAGATACTAATCTTGTGCTAAAGAGTCACACCTAACAAATGTTAAAAGAATACTTAGATATATTAAGGGAATCCTAAATGTAGGACTTTGGTACCCTAGGTCTTGCACCTTTGACCTAATTGGCTATTCTGACTTATACTATGTTGGGTGCAAACTAGATAGAAAAAGCACAAGTGGTAGCTATCAATTTCTAGGTTAGTGCCTAGTAAGTTAGTCAAGCAGAAAGCAACACTGTGTTGCTTTATCCACTACTGAAGCTGAGTACATAGCCCTAGGAGAATGTGCATCTCAACTATTATGGATGATGCATACCTTAAAGGACTATCAATTAGAATATAAAAATATAAAAAAGTTAATTGATAACATAAGTTCAATTAACTTAACCAAGAATCTGATTCATCACTCAAGGACTAAACACATAGAAGTGAAACATCACTTTGTAAGGGATCATGTAGCTAAGGGTGACATTGTACTTAACTATGTTGAGTCCAAGTCAAACATGTCTGACATTTTCACAAAACCCTTACCTGAACTTGAGTTCAGTGTACTTAAAAGGCAAATAGGGATGTGTTTAGTAGAATAGAGTCTATTTTAAAAATATTTTCCTCTTTACTATTACTATTTCAAAGTTTTATAAAACTTTTAGGAAAAATATTTTTAAAATTTTAATTTTATTAGTGTTTCAAAATTTGGACTTAGCCTATGTTTCTACCTCCTAGAAAGCATGTACCCTTAGGTTTTAGCCAGAGGCATCTCACAAGCACACTAGGATTACCTTGCTTGTGCATGAAAAATACTTAGAATTGTGTGAGATGCATAGGGTATTGCCTAGACTTCAGAATGCTTATGTATGTGCATCAATATAAGTCTGGACAATAAATATCAAATTCACATTAATCAAATTAAGTTATCCAAGCTTAGTCAGACTAACTAGAATACTTACTTAATTTGACTAACCAAGTGAAAGCTACTACCTTATGATAAACAGTTAGGAACTAAATGTTAGACATTTGTTTAAAGGTAAATGTTTTGTTACTCATGCTTGGACTTTAGAAAATTGGCTGACATTAATCAGGGGAAGTAAAAGAAGTCAAATTAAAGTCTTTTTACTTTTCAAACCTTTAGTTTTTTAAGTTTAATGTTTAAACAATTTTTTTAAGCTCAGTCCAAAAAATTATTTTTAAGCTTAATGTTTAAAACAAAATTTATTTTTAAGCTTAGTTTTAAACAAAAATATTATTTTAAGCTTATTTTCAAAAATATGTTTAAGCTTAATGTTTAAACAAAAATTATTTTTTAAAGCTTAGTTTCAAAAAATTATTTTTAAGCTTAGTTTTAAACAAAACATTTTTTGTGTTAAAACAAAAATCACTTTTAAACAATCTTTTAAGCTTGACATTGAAACAAAAATTAGGTTTCACACTTAGTGTTTTAACAAAAATTATTTTTAGTGTTGAAACAAAAATTATTTTTAAGTTTGATGTTTAAGCAATCTTTTTAAGCTTATTTAAACAATCTTTTTAAGCTGGGTGTTTAATCTTGGTGCTGAAACAAAAATCATACTTCTAAAGCTTAGTATTTAAACAAAGTTTTTTTAACTAAGTGTTTAAACAAAGTAATTCTTTTATAAAATTTTTACCTTAAGCTTTCTATAATTTGTTTAAATTACTTCACTCAGCTTTTATCCACATTTATTTTAAAAAAAAAGGGTACTTGGCTAAATTTTAAATTTTTAGTAAGTCATTTTTCAAAGCTAAGTCACTTTCTCTCTATTTTTATTTTTGATATATGACAAAGGGGAGGAAAAAGTGAGAGTTAAGTAATTAAGGGGAAGGAAAAAGTGAATAAGTGATTAAGGGGGAGATACATTTCCATTTAAATATTTTTAATGCACTTGATTTCTTGAAACTTGCTGTTACATCTTTTTGTCTTATCAAATTATGATTTACTTAACTTTGAATTTTGTTGCCATAATCAAAAAGGAGAAAATTATTGGTGCAGGAAAGCATTCGACTATCGAACCTGAGTTTTGATAATGACAAAGGGTTCAAAGTTAAAGTTATTTGTGATCTAACGAGTTTGAATAAGATTGCAGGAAAGTCCTAAGTGTATTTAGGCAAAAGTCCTAGCTGCGGTTAGATAGGTGAAAATGTTAGCTAGAGCCCTAGAGCCAATCATTTGATGATTGTATTTTGGACTTGTTGTATCATATTCTATATATAAATAAAGGCATTTGGTTTTTTGTTATTATACTTACTTGTATTGGTGCCAAATAAACTAAGTATAATAACGTCCTTGAGTAGAAGGTTCTTACCTATATCAATCGATTGGTTGAATCGATAGTGAGATGATATAGGGAACACTACTCTTAATCATTCCTAGTCGAGTATTAACATTTAGGGACAATGTTAATGCAATAAGATTAGCATGTATGTCAACTCGATGACTTGATCTCACAAGTCATGGATATAGAGATATCAAGTTGACACATGGGTATACATTAGAGAATGTATACTGAATGACCCGCCATGAGAAAGTATCATGGATCGTTATATGAGTGTCATATACTTTCTCATGTGGCTATTAGTATGACTACTAGTCCTTAGATCTGAAGTCACCATGGATCCCTACATAAGGAGTTATGTACTTTGGTTTCGTCAAACGTCACCCGTAACTGGGTGGACTATAAAGGTGATTACTGGGTATGTAACGAATTATGCAGAGGGATGTGAGTGATGTAGATGAGATCTATCCCTCCTATATGACGGGCGCGACATCGATATTCTTGATAGAGTGAGACCACGAAGTGCATGACCATGCCCAAATGAGTCAATATGAGATATTGAGCTCATTTGATTTAGTGAGTATACTTGGAGATCAAGATTTAGATTGGTCAGAGGATGACACAGTCTATGCCTCACATTGATCAATTTAGATGTCTAAGATAGAAAGACATTTGTCATATTTTGTGAGGAGTCACAATTAGTAGTTACAAGGTGATGTTGGATATCAACATTCTTGTAACTTGGGTAGTAATGATGTGTTGCTAGATACCGCTCATTACTTATGCTCCTAAATAGGTTTAGGGGCATTGCCAACGTTACAAGAACCTATAGGGTCACACACTAAGGACAATTAGATGAAGATTAGGTTCATATGATGAACCAAGAGGATTAGATTCATTTGATGAATCAAATTGGATTAAGAGTAATCCTAATTGGACTAACTTGAGTTGGACTCAAGTTGATTTATGTATTCAATGAGTCTAATTTAGATTATGACTCATTAGATCAACTTAATTTAATGAATTAGATTCATTATATTAAGTTGGCTTGAATCAAATGGTTAGATTAGATCAACCATGGAAGAGATTTGGTCAAGTTTGACTTGACTTAAGAGGAAGATAAAAGTCAAGTTTGACTTGACTTTATGCCACCTCATTGGTGAGTTGGCATTGATGTGGACTAATGATGTTACTCCACATCATCATGGGGTGCCACCTCATGGAAGTTACAAAGCCATTCTCTTTAATGGCTTCACATTAATTGCACTTAATGCAAAATTTGGGGGTTACACTTGGGCAGTGGCCGACCACTTTTGAAGGTGAAGTGAATTCATTTTTCTCATAAAAGTGCATTCACATCTTCTTCCTCTTGGAGCTCTTTCTTCTCCCTCTCCTCCTCTCTTGGCCGAACAAGACAAGGTGCTAGCACACCTTTGTTTGGTCTTCTCCATTAAGGATTGTTCGTGTGGATACTTCTAGAGGACCGTACGCTTGACGGTCTAGAGATCCGGCACCTTGGACGAGCGGGATTCGCGAAGGGCGCGCTTAAAGGTATAACATTTTCTTCATGTAGATCTAGAAGTAGATCTAAGTAGAAACTCGTACATGTAAATTTTTGAAATCTATCCTTCGCACGAGATCCAGTGGCATGGGTGATTCGGGGTTTCCGCGACGCGAAAACGCGATTTTGGTAGGGTACGGAGGGACAATTTTGGTCGATCGCATGTTGTTGTTGAATCTGCCAAAGCAGAGCAACACATACTATCTTGGTAGGGTACGGAGGGACAATTTTGGTCCCGCCTATCAACGCATGGGTGAGTACAACTCAATTAGATTGAGTAACTAGTTAACTCAATTGGATAAAGTTTAACTATAGGCATTATCCAATGGTTGGTAGATAGGTCAAAATCATGTTTATATTAACTCTTGGGCGTATTAGCCAAAGCTAACTCGAGTTTTAATATAAATGTGGATTTTGATCCTATAAACAAGAGTTGCATAGAGATGTAATTGGTAATCGTTACCTACCGATTATACTAAGTCTTGGGCGTATTAGCCAAAGCTAACTCAAGGGTTAGTATGATGTGGATCTTGTTCCACATGAATTCTAGAATTCAGTGGGAGCATCATTTAGTTAAAGGCCTAATTAAATGATTAAGAATATGATATTTATTTCTGCTTTTATTTTTGTTGTAGATTACCATGGCGTCGAACACGAACACCTTCTCCCTGCGATCTGTCCTCGAGAAGGACAAGCTCAACAGAACAAACTTCTTGGACTGGTACAAGAACCTAAGAATAGTTCTCACCCAAGAACGTAAACTGTACGTTCTGGAGCAGCCCATTCCGGAGGCTCCTCCTGCCACTGCCCCACGAGCAAACCGAGATGCTTTCAAGAAGCATCAAGATGACGGATTAGATGTGTCTTTTCTAATGCTCGCGACCATGAACTCTGAGCTTTAGAAGCAACATGAGTTAATGGGCGCTTACGATATGGTTGAACATCTTCGTCAACTTTATCAAGGACAAGCGAGGCATGAGAGATTTGAGATCTCAAGGGCACTGTTTCAGTGCAAGATGTCAGACGGGGCTCCAGTGGGCCCATATGTACTCAAAATGATTGGGTACATAGAGAACCTACAAAGGTTGGGGTTCCCACTTGGCCAAGAGCTGGCCATTGACATGATCTTGCAATCCTTGCCGGATAGCTACAGTCAATTCGTTCTAAACTACAATATGAACGAGATTGACAAGCCACTGCCCGAGCTGCTTAGTATGTTGTGAACTGCTGAGCTGAACCTTAAGAAGGCTAAGCCCAACACTGTTCTGATGGTTCAGAAACATAAGGGCAAGGGCAAGCCCAAAGGCAAGGGAAAGTCCCAAGCCAAGGGCAAAGGCAAGGCACTGAAGCCTAAAGGAGGGGTCGCCAAGGATGCTACCTGCTTCCACTGCGGTCAGACCGGGCACTGGAAGAGGAACTGCAAGGTATACTTGGAGGATCTTAAGAAGAAGCGAAGTGAGACTTCCACTTCAGGTATATATGTTATAGAAGTCAATCTATCTATTTCTACATCATGGGTATTAGATACTGGATGTGCTTCTCACATTTGTACTGATGTGCAGGCGCTGAGAAATAGCAGGGCATTGACAAAGGGCGAGGTGGACCTACGAGTAGGCAATGGAGCACGGGTTGCTGTTGTTGCTGTAGGGACTTACTTTCTATCTCTGCCCTCTGGGCTTGTACTAGAGTTAGTCGATTGTTGTTATGTGCCTGCATTAACTAAAAACATTATATCAGTTTCTTGTTTGGACAAGAAAGGTTTCTCGTTTACAATAAAGAACAAATGTTGTTCCGTTTATTTAAACAATATGTTCTATTGTAGTACACCTCTGATAAACGGACTCTATATTCTAGACCTTGAGAGCCCTATCTATAACATAAATACCAAGAGGTTCAAGTCAAATGACATGAACCAAACCTACCTCTGGCATTGTCGCTTAGGTCATATAAATGACAAGCGCTTATCCCAGCTTCATAAGGATGGTTTGCTGGACTCATTTGATTTTGAATCATATAAGATATGCAAGTCATGCCTACGAGGATGGTTTGCTCTTCTAAGGATGGTTTGCTCTTCTAATGGACCTTACTGGAGAGAGGCAATTACATATGAGATAGACTCTATCTTGCAAAATCACACTTGAGAACTTCTGGGTCTTCCTCCTAAAAGCAAACCACTAGGTTACAAGTGGATCTTTAAGAAACAAATGAAATCAAATGGCGCAATTGATAAGGCCAGATTGGTAATCAAAGGATACCAACAACTAAAAGACCTCGATTACTTTGATACGTATTCTTCGGTGTCGAGAATAACTTCTATTAGATATTGTTGGCTATCGTGGCTCTATGAAATCTCAAAAATACATCAGATGGATATAAAGACAACTTTTCTAAATGGAGATTTAAAAGAGGAAATCTACATGGAGTAACCTGAGGGGGTTTCTGTGTCAGGACAGAAAAATAAGATTTGTAGATTGGTGAATACATTATATGACTTGAAATAAGTACAGAAGCAGCGACATGAGAAACTTGATAATGCCATAAAGGACTGTAGATTCAGGATTAATGAATATGATAAATGTGTCTACATAAAAGTCATAGAGAGTGAATATATCATCTTGTGTTTCTATGTAGATGACATACTTATCATTAGAACTAATGATAAGATAATCAAATCCACTAAAGATATGTTGAACTCAAGATTTGATATGAAAAACATGGGTCTAGCTGATGTGATTCTAGAAATCAAAATTCTTTGAACCACAGAAGGACTTGTTCTTAGTCAGTCCCATTATGTGGATAAAATTCTTGAGAAATTCACTAAGGGTGATACTACGTTGGCACAAACGTCGATAGATAGGAGTCAACATCTATCGAAAAATCAAGGTGAAAGTATCTCTCAGCTAGAGTACTCTCGAGTGATTAGAAGTTTGTTGTATTTAATGAGTTGTACACGACCAGACTTAGCCTACGCAGTAAGTAAATTAAGTATATACACGAGTAATCGCAGTGTTGAGCACTGGAAAGGGATAACAAGAGTACTGAGGTACTTGAGATATACTCATGAATATGGACTGCACTATATGAGATATCCTACTGTGATCGAAGGATACAATGATGCGAGTTGGATATCTGATATAAAAGACTCTAAATATATGAGTGGATATGTATTCACTCTTGGAGATGCAATCATATCCTAGAAATCTTCTAAGCAAACGGTAATAACTAAATCTACGATGGAATCTGAGTTTGTAGCTCTTAACAAATGCGGTGAAGAGGCTGAATGACTACGACAATTCTCAGGAGATATTCCTAGATGACCAAAACCTGTGCCGACGATTTGCATATATTGCGATAGTCAATCAGCAATCGGTCAGGCACAGAGGCATCTATATAATGGTAAGTCTAGGCATATACGTCATAGACATAATGCCATTAGACAACTACTCTCAACGAGAATTATCACAGTTGGCTATGTGAAGTCAAAGGATAACCTAACGGATCCGCTCACCAAAGGGTTAAATCGAGAGTTAGTTGCAAGCTTATCACGAGGAATTAGTTTAATGTTGTTGTCAACGATCAGTGCAGAGGGTGCCCAACCTATGCTGACTGAAGATCATAAGAACTAGGTTCAAAGAGACAACTAATATGCACTGACTAGACATACTATGGGGATAGCCCAATGAAATAATGACTAGAGCAGGATAAGCCGATGTGCTTTTAATAATCAAGAAGAGTAGATGACATCTCTTGAGGGATCACCTATGTGAGAAAAAAGTTGGGCCGCTTTGAAGAGAATTAGAGGCACAATTCTTAGAGCTTCTCACAGAACCAAGCGTGTCCATAGCCAAGAACGAATATACTCATGAGAACTGAGTTGTATCAAAGAGAGTCTTGGGTGAGATTTGTCAATACTTACACAGATGGCAGTATAGTTCAAGGATATCGTGTCTACTATCAGCCAGTAAGCAACCAAATCTTCACAAGGAAAGGTTCAAAGGGTAAAACCTACCTATCATATACTTGACTCAACTGTTGAATGCTATCACATACCCTATCTCCATTCATGTGGGGGATTGTTGAATATGTGTGAATGGAGAAGAGGTGGAAGATGATAGAAACTTTATTGTGAATGAGATTTTAGTCTCACATTGGGAGCTTCAAGGCATGTTGGTTAGTTTATATCAATTCACATGCATTGAGAATGTGAACAAATGCATGGGGAGAGACTCTCTCTCACGCGTGGATGCGCAGGGAGGGTGCAAATCCAAGGTCCAGATTGCACTGAACCATGTTAACTCGTGTGCGGGCATGACCTACACGCCAAATATTGGATTGGTCGGGGCAAAATTTGCCTAAGTAGAACAACCAATATTTTGCCACATATACCTTTTGTTGCCGTGTAACGAATGCATTAAATTTGAAATTAATGTAAAATTAAAACGGTCGAGTGATAATGAGTGAAACGATGGACGTTTCACTGCTTGACGAATAATGATCATTAACACTGTCATTGATCTGAGCTCCTATATAAGGAGGTTGTGATCACGATCATAGACAGGGGGCACACAACAACACAAGTAGTGACTCTCCACCTTCATTCCCTCCTCCTCTGTCGTGCAACTCCTGCTCGACAGAGTGCCCGTGATGATAATCGGGTGCCACTCAGTTCGCCGTGACCACCAGTGTTTGGTGGGGATCACAGTCAATCGTTGTATCCTGAGAAACAAATGACCCAAGTAATTCTCGAAGCACAACCGGAGGTGGGCGAATATGTTTCAAGGAAACTGTGTCAATCGCAAGCCTCGGTCAGCTCGCCCGGCCTCTTCGTCTGCCTAGTCAGCATCTCCACTTGCCCGGTCGGTCTCTTCGACCACCCGACCAACCTCTCTGACCGCTCGGCCTGTATGCTTCGCTGAGCATGCCTACTTCGCTCGACCGACCACTTGCTCGGCCTGTCTCCTCTCCCGGTCGGCTTGTCTCCTCACCCCGCCAACTTATCTGCTTCGCCCGACCGACCACTCGCTCGACCCGCCTGTCTGTTTGCCTGACCTGCCTTTATCTAGGCCTGCCTACTTGCCCGGTCGACTCTCTGTTTGGTCGAGCTTGCTGGCCTTACTGCCCGGTCGGTCTCTCTCTGTCCACCTGGTCGACCTTTCTGCCCGCCCGATAGTACTGCTCGGTCAGCCTCTCTGATCAGATGGATGTTCTGCCCTATCGAACTCTGTGCTCTCGACTACTCGACAACACAGGCCTGCATCTCAGCCGATCTACCCGCTCGACAACACAAGCCTGCATCTCAACCGATCTACCCATTCGACAATACAGACTTGCTGCTCAGCCTATCTGCCCACTCAATGACTCAGTCCAATCTGTCGCTCTTCGGTACGTAGCAGAAACCTGCCCTTGCCGGCAGCATGAGATTATCCACTCATGTCATCTCGACTGTAAGTTGAATTTAATTCAGTGTAGTTTAAATTCAACTAATACCCCATAAATCTTTGACAACATATTGTTTCTTCCAACAATATATAGCCAAATTGATACTTGAGTGACATAGTTGATTCATTGGATAAGAGGCAATTCATGTGGGGTTCATTCCTCTAAGGATTAAATGCCTTCTCACTTAGGAGGTCGCTCAATACGTGATTTACCTCCCTTCATTTTGTTGTGAGACTGGCAATGAGATCCTCTCGAGATGAACATTTGGCTAGTGTATGAGTATTATCATCATGAGGTCTGGAGGTCAATTCCTAAGTTCTCCCATGCATTAGTCACTGCTCCAGCTAGTTACCACATGTGATTTACCTGCTTTTACATAATCTGGGGACGGATTATAAGAATATTTGGGATGAACGTTATCACCTTTTATCATCGGATTGACGATGAGGAATATTTGGAGTGAGCAAAATTAATTATTAAAAATTACTTAATCGATCTGTTTCACACAAAATACCCTTCTTGGATCTTATAAAAGCATAAAATTCATTACCTTTCATATATATATATATATAATTTTTTTTTCTAGATTTTCTAAAGTCAGTATATCATTTTCTAATTAAAATTTATTTAGAAGATTGTTCAAATTTGTTATATGATTTTAAAGAAGTAAAATAAAGTGAGGTCATAATCTACTTATTTTGAATTTTCTTGAGCATAAAGGGCTTTAAAATATTTATATGAACATGGGAAAAAATAGAGAAAAAAAATAAAACCGAATGATAATATAAATCAAACAATAAAGCAATAGGTGATTGTGTTGATGTTAGACGTCTCTCAGTTCAACCTCACCAGGACACTAGAGTAGGAGAAATACACTCTTATAACTTTAGAGGTGGCTGGTTCTACTTATCTACTATGTAAAGGAAATAAATTAGAAAAAAAAATTTATAGTAGGTTACAGTTAAAATTTAAACTTTACATATTTGATTAATCACACGAATGATCGGCCATTGTACTATAGCTCAGGAACATGGATATCCTTTTTTAATTATTATTTTTAATTGACACTTAAGTTTTAAGTTAAATTAATTTTAAGATGATTAATTTAATTCTATAGAAGTTTCTCATTGATTATCCAGGTAAATTGAGGAAATACATGTGGAGATCATCCTTATTGTCAATGTTCTCATATTAACTATCCATTGAGAAGAAAATCTCTCATAATATATCATGATTAAATTTCAAACTCCAAATGCTTAATCTATCATTGGAAGGTCAACCATGACACTTATTATTATTATTATTGATAATTTATATATTTAAATTTCATATCTATAGAAATGGTGCAGAGACCATAAAAAATAAATTCAAAAGCGTTTATAAAATTCCATCCAAACGATCAGTTTCGTATTTGAGGGAAGAATCCCCTACTACGCACCTTATTTTTATGGTTTTATGAAGAAAGAGCATCGTCCTCTTGATTTTTGTTTTTTTTTGTCAATGCTAATGAGCTATAAAGGCATCTTATTTTTTTTCAAATAAGAAAAAAAATTATTAGAGATGATTTTAATTTAAAAACGATAAATTGTAGGCAAAATGAAAGTATGGTGAAGGAGTGGCTAAAGAAGTAAAAGTAGAACGTGGGTTGGCTGGCGGTTAAAGCAAAGAAGATCCTCATCCTCTCTCTCGTTTGATCCCTCTCTCTGGTGGAGAAGAAATAAATGGTGGACCAAATCGATCTTGATTGGCCTTGGAGCCTTCCCTTTGTCCTTCTCCTCCTCCTCCTTTCCTGCTCTCTCTCCCAACTCGCTTCGCTGTGTCACTCCGAATCATTTTGGGAAAACTCTGGCCTGGGATCTATCCGTGATGGAGCACCGATTGCTCCGACGGATGATGGCCCTAATCTTGCGGTGGCGCCGCCTGTCGAGGTCAGGTAAAGTTCCGATTTTTCCTGGCGCTTTGCTTCCCGTGGTTGGAATTTGGTGGAAATTGCGGGCGAGAATTGTTGGATTTTGCCGAAATTGTGCGCATCCTTTCTCGTAGATATCCTTGGAGGAGTTGCTTTTTTTTTATGCCGACGGAGTTTTCCAAATTAGTATTTTCTTTTCTTTTCCTTTTGAAAAAAATCGCCATTTCTTCTTTTTTTTTTTAGTTCCATTTTAGCAGCTTTTGCTGCCGCTACAGGCTTTGGCTGTTCCTTGATGTATCGGAATAATTCATAGGACGTGTGTGGAGGATGGGTAATAAATGATTAGTACAACTTCAAAAGCTGGATTTTGTGCTTACATATTCGAGATATCAGTCATTGTACACCTGGTCTCATAAGATTAATTTCAAACCATATAACTTTATAGAATTTGTTGTATTCTCACTCTTCTTCAATACACCGAGTTGTAAGGTTCAGAGTGTCTACGTAATACTAATAGTTTAATCAATTTCTAACTGGTTTTCAAAAACATTGTAGAGACTTGAGTATCAGGGTTTCTGTATACACTAATACCGCATACTGGTAGTATACTTGATGAATTCTTTCCTCTCTTTTATTCTTCTGGACATGCTGTTTTTCAGAATTGTTGAAGGCATACAATATCAGAGGGAACCAATTTCCAATATAATGATTCTTACTCCAAGTTATCCAAGTTTGCATTATTAGGAAGTGATTTGGAGTAGTATTATGTTATTAGGAGAATACAGGACAAATTGCTTCCTAAAGACCTTTTCCTGTTAGATAATTGTCACTTAAATAGTTCCGTTAAGCGCAAATCAAATGGTAGCTGATTTAATCATTGCTCTGAATTCACTATCTATTGTACCTGTATTATTTGTAGACTGATAGAAAGCTAGGTAATGATTTATCTTCTTAATGAAGGCATACCATTTGTGAAGAGTTTCACATACAAGCAGATCAACAAGGCAACTAGTGGTTTCGGTGTGATTCTTGAAAGTGGTCCTCAGGGAACAATTTACAAAGCTCAATTTCCTAATGGACTTGTTGGTGCTGTTAGAAGAGTAAGATCACACCAACTACAGAATAATTCCTTCTTGAAAAATGTCCAACTCTTGGGGCGCTTGCATCATCGTCATCTTGTCAAGCTTAAAGGGTTCTGTGAAGGCAAAGACAGGTATGAGTACTTAGCATAGGTTTGGTCGAATCTCTCAATTAATCCAATAAGGTGAGTATACTAAAGTTTCTCATTGTACCGTGCCACATTTTGCTTAGGTTTCTTGTTTTTGACTATATGGAAAATGGAAGGCTGAAGGATTACCTTCATGGTAAGATTATGTCCAGTTAAATCTACAGCATTGCCTGTAATTTCTCACAATTTTACTCCTGACAGACCCACTGAAAACACCCTTGGACTGGAGAACTAGATTACAGATTGCTATTGACATAGCGGCTGCTCTGGTGGGTATCTGATCAGAATGACATTTTTTTTTACGGGATATGCTCAGCAGCCATACTTGGGAGTGAAGATCTTCAATCACTAATTTACTTTCACTGAAACAAAATTTTACCTTCCCTTAATTATGCAGGAGTACCTTCAGTATTTCTGTGAACCTCCTATATACAATGTGTCCATCAGCTCAAACAACATTTTCTTGGATGAGAACTTTGTTGCGAAGGTAAATTTTTTCACCCACACCTCTATTGGAAAGGCATATTTTCTCATGTGAGTTTATGTACCTTTTATCTAAGTAGAAAAAGAACTCTGTAGTAGCTACTACTGAACTTTTGTTTCAGTTATCTGATGTGGGCTTTGTTGATTGTGATTTAATCTGCAATGGTGAATCAAATATCACTTGTTCTGAAGGCCAGTCTCTTACACTTATAGCTTTGCTGTGTTTACATACAAATACTAGTACTAATAGTAGGAATTGAAGTTTCTGACAGATAACACTGAACAGAGAAATAGAAGACTTGTTTTCCAGTTCGGAATGCTACTTCTCGAGCTTATCACTGGGCAATCATTGCTTAATGAAGCTGAAATTGTCCATTGGATCCAAGAATCTGGATTTGCCTATTCAATCCACAAGATGGTGGACACTGATCTCGGTGATAGTTATGATTCCAAAGAACTTGGAAATTTACTTGTCGTGGCAAGATTGTGTACCAAGGCTGAGAATGATACATCAATCTCTATTCCCCAAATATTACGGTTTCTGCAGGGACATACAGGACATTCTACATTGTAATAGTGTGCGCCATACCGATATAATTTGACTTGCGAATTTGTATGCCCTTGAAGAGTGTAACTTTGGCTAATAAAGTTGAGAAGTTAGTGGGTTTTTTTAAGTGTGTTTCTTTAAATCTGAAAATCAGTTAAAAAAATTAGTGATTTTATGTTGAAGTGTGTAACTAGGCAATTTGGTTTCTGTTACATCAAAGAGTCAGTTAAGAATGCTCTTTTGCCTCATGTTTTAGTTTGTTAATAGAAGCAAATGAAAGAGAAGGTTGATTATTATTTTCAATAAGAAATATTTCCTGTGGTTGTCATCAGAGTCTTATTTTTCTCAATCATGTTGTGCCTGCTGCTAAAGCTGATTCTCAATCTTGTTATTGTAGATTTTAAGTACTTTAGGACCTCTTATTCGTGTCTCCATAAGAACGATTTCGAATGTCGACCATTTTTTTTATTTTTTTTTATTTTTTTATTTTATGTTTTGAAGGCCAACAACATAAACTGTGCCTAAATAAATCAAAAAGAAAATAGTCTACCTCCGATATTAATCAGGTGAAACTCGAACACCGCCTGGATTATGAAGAAAAAAATGACATTTTTAACTTCATTCAATATGATGATTTCAAGAACATTGTTGCTTCTCATTTCGTCAAAAGTTTTTAAAGTTTTAAAAAACAAATATATTAAATAAAATTAAAATTTCAAAAAAAATTATATTAGTAAAATTATTCTGATTAATAATTTAAATTTACCTCTCACTATATGTTTTCGAATTTAATAGCTCAACGGCGTCCATCTCCACCGTTTATTCTACTCATCCGACGGCGCAGAGGAACCATGACAATTGGAAGGACCAGATTCCACCTTAACGCCGTTAGCTTTGTTGGCTATAAAAGGGTGCTCGAGGAAAGTGAGGTGAAGCGACTTTTTTCCTTTCGTGTTTTATTTTTCGTTTCTCAGAGGGAGGCAGAGAGAGAGAGAGGCGGATGCGGGAAGAGGTGATTAGTTCAGGGACGGCGGACGTCGTCGCGCTCGCTAGATCTTCTTCTCCTCCTCCGACACCAGCAGCGAGGTCTTCTTTTTCTACGTCATCTTTATGGCTTGCTCTTTTACCACCTAGGGTTTCGCAGTTCGATTTTCGGTATCTTGTCAATTTTGTCTTCTTGTGCAATAACTCTCCGATCTGAAGCACTAGGATTCCACCCATGGCTAAAAGCCCAAATTTTAGCTTCTTATTCAAGCTCAAAATCCATACCTGAAACTTGTTTTTGCTAATGTTGGCTCGTTTTCCTTCCTCTGGCAAAGAGAATGCGTAGGTCTGTTGTTCTTGCTGTTGAAGTTCTATAATTTTAGATCAAACGTTGGCGTTCATGGTACAAAGTTTGACTAACGTAGCCACTTCATGCTCTGCTTATAGGTTTTGTTTTAAAGAGATAATAATTCTGATGAAGTCGCCTTTTTCAATATAGGCAGAACTAGAAGGCTCAACTGCAGATGAATAACCATTAACCACTCTTAAATGACAAAGTGCTACTTTTTCTGTCATGCTATTTCAGGAAAAAATATGTAAACTCGAAAATAAAATTTCAACTCTCATCACTTCTGGATTTTGAGAAGAGGGGATCTCTGCATTTAAGCTCAAAGGGAATTTATTAAAGGAAACAATTGTTATGCTGCTTTATTGTACAATCTTTCACTCTTTTTTTTGCCATTATTGTCAAAATAACTTTTTAAAATTTCTTCTTTTTTTTCTAGCAAAGATATCAAACTATCAACATTTGACAAGGTACACAATTTTAAACTTTTCAATATTAAATATGGTTTAGAATCCTAACTGCACTAGAAAGTCATTTCACAGCTATCGATCTAGAATTGTTGAACCTAACAACTTGGTTCTGAAAATTGTTTAGACAACTTATGGGATTCTAACAAAAATTTGTGGTGTTCCTTTATCAGCTGTGGAGCATCATGCACAAGCTGCTGACATAATTAAGACTTGTGAGCGCTTAAAGTGGTTCTTCAATCTAATTGAATCCCACCTTGCAGTCTAGAAGCCACTTACAATTTATAGAGGCACCTCAACTAACCTTCATGCAACAATCTTGTTTGCACATCCTCACATTATTGCCTTGCTTTCTCATAAGCACAACCTTCTAATTCGCATCAGTATTCTTGCTTGTTTATGATAACAATATATCATCCTGCTTATCCGAGCTTTCTTTTATAATATTGCTTTGCCTTGAGGCTGGAGCCACCACATCATTTGCGCACAACAACCATTAGGACTATGTGGTTGACTCATGTGCACATGTCGGATGGCTTGTTGTTGCTTTAATTGCAAACAACATAATGCTGAGCTGCACCACCATCCTATTCTTATGAAGAGGGTCTAATTCATTTTATCTATAGCTTTGAACAATTGTATTTGAAATTTCCTCATTAGAAAACAATGATGCTTCTCTCATTTTCTTGAGCCATTGACACAATAATTACTATCACCAATTGAGATGCACTTGGTTGGTATCCACTTCATTAAGGAATGTTGTCAACTTTGATTTGGTCCATCCATATCAGGGAGCAATTTTTGTGAACTTGTCAAATCATGCTAAGTTGAAGCTGTTGATATTTGTCACTCACAATTTGAAATGCTCTTTCCTTAATATTCTCCTTATCAAAAGATGGACTTGTTCATTAGCGGTTTGCATCCCAAGATACAAATTGAAGTTCAAATCAACCATGAGATCTTAATGACGGGTGGATTCCACAAGGTTATATGAGTGCCATGCAAACCACTATTGTGTTCTCACAACAATGACCATACGCTCTGTCCTTACTTTTAGTAATATGGTCTATCAGATCTAAGAAGGCCCACAAGGGTGAAATGTCAGAGCAAAAAGGAAATGCTTATGTTTTAATATTTTTGCTATATTTCCACTCCTATGAAGTAGGCCTTTGATCACATGTCTATCGAAACCATTGGGATTATCATTTCTCCAATTTTTACAGCATTGATAATAATTGTGGAATCATGTAAAACATCAATTATTCCTACATGGATGCAGTTCGTTCATATTCAATTGGTATACTCATGTTGATCTGAGTTCAGTCAATCAAATAGTTGGATTTATTTATATCTTTTTTTCAATCCATTAAGGAATCTTATTTGTAGTATGTAACATATCCCAATGTAATTGTCGATTCTTTGAACTCATTGGAATCTAACTGCATTTTTGAATAGGACAGCCCAATTTATATATTTGTTTTTGAGCTAAACGTTTAGGTATTAAATGCTAGTAGCTAATTCTGTCTCATTCTTTAACTTGTTTAGCTTGGTCAATCTACATCTTGTGTTAAGTTTGATTCTAGGATTCTTCATTGTACCACTAATTGTCTTAGGATTTCAGGCAACTTATGTTTTGTCAACTTTTATTGAGTGGAAATTAGGACTTCTCTTATATCAAGGTTGGAAAGATGACATTTACAAGTGCAACTACAGATTTCATTAACACTTCTGGCAATAGTTGCTTCAGTACCAAACTATTTTCTTAGAAACTTGCATGCTTGTGGAAATAATTATATTATTTAACTACTCATATCCTAGTGCTATTTAGTAAAGAGAATTTGTATAAACATACACGCCCTTTGAAGTGCTCTTACATATCATAACTTATTCCAAACTTGTTTGTGGGAGCAGTTATGCCTTGGTTAGGAAAGAAGCATGCAGATTATTTTGTGCTTGGAGAAACTACTTCTTAAGTTTAGGAGAGATTCAAATGATGGATTACTTACTATATGTGATTGTAAGTAATCCATATTAAAGCAGAACCTCCATATGAGAGATTCAATTGACTGTTTGTTGTCCCTTTAAAGCAGTCATTAGCAGAACCTTTCATATTCTATTCTGAATAGGTTGAATGTCTGTTTTCATAGGATTGGGTATTCCTATTTTTCTTTTCCCTGTATAATTACACATCTTATAGATAGGGAACAATAAATACACATTTCTTTGGCATCATCAATTCTATTTTAATAAGCAATGCTGTTTGAATGAACCTTTAGTTTGACATGGATATTGAACAGATTATATTTTATACTGAAGCATTTCAGAAATGAAATGTAGCTATCTTCTTCTCAAGCATATTGCCACTTCTTATAGTTCTGTTGGGGCATCCTCTCCTGCTGCTCCAACAAATGCAACCAGCATTGATTGGCTTGGTAGCGTCCAGGGTTCCAAGGTTGGGTCTATATCTCGTGTTGGCCCCCAACTGCCTCGTACTTCAATGAGCACAAGTGCTTCTGGCTCTGCTCTGGGAACTTCAGAACCTTCATGCCGACCCTGGGAACGGGGGGACCTACTTCGTCGTCTTGCCACGTTCAGGCCTTCAAATTGGTCTGCAAAACCAAAGGCTAGTAATCAAGGCTTTCTGAACTTTTCGATTGACTTTCGATCTAGTTGTTGAGTTTGTTCAATATTTATGTGCTAATCTTTGTCTTTTTTATGTTCTTCCTTGCAAAACTCAATAGTGAAAATTTATGTATATGTGTTGTGAAAAATTTTATATAACACCATCACCCTTTCTTTCTTGACATTTATTGTAGAAATTGGCTTCTTTGGTTCATGTATTTTTGGATTTGATGCTGCAAAAAATTGGCTAGCGGTTGATTTGAAACAATATCATGTGATGATTTTTAATAAATAAAATAATATGATAAGGTGAAAGTACACTCCAAATGCTAGAAAGAAGCTATTGAGCACATGACCATCCACAATCACCTGTTATATGTCAATGAAATCTATCTCTTATGTTAATTTGATTTTAGGACAATTAGTTGACTTAATTTATCTTTGATGTTATTGAACTATTCAAATCAGTTTCATCTCTGTTAAATCTTGTCCTGTTATCTCAATCCCGGCAATGAAATTTGTGATTTTTTATCCAGGTTAGTCTATTCATATTACATGCATTCGATTTTCAAACAAGTTTAAAATATCTTTGGGAATTCCAGTGAGGAATATGTATCACATTCATTTATCAGTTTTATACATACAAAATAATATCATAATATTTTGCAGTCCTTTTTCTACCCTAAAATCCTTGTCTTTCTGATCTCCAAATATGTTTCCCTTCTATTTGATATTGAATTTTTTTATTCTGATAGAAGAACAATTATTGATGTCCTGTTGCTCAGTATAAACGCATGTTACATGCTAAATCTGCAGGGATCAAGTTCACTATCTTGTGCTCGGAGAGGATGGATTAATGTTGACACGGATGTGATTGAATGTGAATCTTGTGGTGCCCAACTCACCTTTACCGTATTAGCATCTTGGACTTCTACAGAAGGTAATTTTCAGAAAAATATTTATTAAAATTTCATAATATTTACTCATATTGACTACTATCTCTTTTATCGTTCTAAATATTCTTTTACATTGATAATTTCGTTTTCTAATACTGTCTGATTTCCACTTATTTTCATTTGGTTTGGTTTATTATAGAATGATTTACACTGGATTTGAGCATGTAACAAAATAGTGTCTGATATTAGCATTTTTGTTTTGACTTGTCTTGATGTCTTTAACTTTTGCTTTTATTGCACAGCAGAATGGTAGTTTCTATCAGTTTTCCACGTTGAGCCTACATCTAAACTCTCTTGTATACTGCATGATCCTTTCAACTTCATGTATATTTTCTTTGTACTAGTTGACCAGGCTGTGGAAACATTTGCTGAGCAACTTGATGCTGGCCACAAAGATTCTTGTTCTTGGAGAGGAAATTGCTGCGCTGACAGTTTGGTGCAATTTCCTCCCATGCTTCCATCAGCAATTATTGGTGGTTATAAAGACCGTTGTGATGGCCTTTTGCAGTTTCCCTTCCTTCCAGTGGTAGCTTCATCTGCTATTGAGACTATGAGGCTCACCAGGAGCTCAAAGATTGATCACATGTTAGCTCAACCTAGTGGTTTTTTTTCTGGGGAGTTAGGTTGTAAAGATGATAACAATACAAGCAGAAAGTATCTCGTATTTAAGACTATTCCTCTTGTGGTCATTTGCATGTAAGTTATTCAATTGTCCAAACATTTCTTAGTGTAGCAACACATTTAATAGATTCTTATATGCTCTCCATCTCCATTTACTTGACTTTCTTCTTATGGTAGGCACAAAAACTTATAAGTCTCTGTGGATGGGAACCTAGATGGCTTCCAAATATTCAAGATTGTGAGGAAAACTCCGCTGAATCTGCTAAAAATGCACACTCAGTTCATCGTGCTGAAGATGAATACGATCGTGCTGATTTTCGTGTCCTTAGTAAGAATGCATTGATTGCTTCCAAAAATCAAGAAAAAGGAAAGGGGAAGGCCTCCATTGAAGAACCAAAGTTCAACACAAGGTCACCTTTACTTGATTGCAGCTTATGTGGTGCAACTGTCAGAATTTGCGATTTTTGTACAGTGCCTCGTTCCGCTCGATTTGGTGCCAACAATACTGATAACCCTGATGTTGGTAAAAAGTTAACTTTGACGCGAGGTGTAAGTGCTGCTAGTGGTATCAATGGATGGGTTGCTGCAGATGCTATGGGAAAGGAGCATATTGAGGAACGAGATGAAGCAGCAATCGCAGATGACGATAAATCACAGTCAGTTGTTGGTGTGGATTTGAATCTGACTATAGCAGCAGGTTTGCCATCCCATAATAATGACTTGCCAGTAATGCCTGAGCGTTTTGATGATGGAAGTATGGGAAGGGATCTGATAATTGGTCAGCCTACTGGAAGTGAGGTTGGAGATCGGGCAGCATCTTATGAGTCATGTGGTCCAAGTTCAAGGAAGTGTAGCTTGGAGGATGGTGGGAGCACTGTTGACAGGCCACAAGACAGAATTTTGCATGCTGACAGTATAGAAGGAACTGTTATTGATCGAGATGGAGATGAAGTTGATGATGACACACAATATTCAGGCGGACCTAACAAACGGGCTCGTGGGTTTGATATTTTTGATACATATCATCCTTTATCTAGGATGGGTTCATCTGGTGCTGGCCCCAGCCGCAATTTATGCTTTGATATTGTTGATGCCAACAGAGTTGAATCCAAAGAAGAGAGTGACATGGGTGTTGGCCTCCCGTCTCACAGAGATTCTGCCCGTGCTTCGTCTGTTATCGCAATGGACGTCATTTGTAGTGGTGAAGAAGATTCCATGGAAAGTGTTGAAAATTACCCTGGAGATGTTGCAGATATCCAATTTCCTTCACCTACCATGCATAGGAATCTTGATATGAATGATGCTTTGGATTCTGGTAATCAAATTCAGCAAAATGCATACATGCAACATGCTGCTGCAAGTGTTGCTAGGGAAGTTGGGGGTAGCAGTACTGTTGAAGGGGAAGAAATTGTAAATGCAGAAACTGTCACTGCTTATGCGCGGGATAGGATAAGTCTAGGCATTAGTGCTGGAAGTGTTGGTATGGGTGCAAGTCATGAAGCTGAAATTCATGGAACTGATATTTCTGTGCATAGGCCAGAGAGTATTGTAGGTGATGCAGAACCCATTGCGGAAGTTACGGAGAATTTAGGGCAAACTGGTGAGTCCACCCCAGGACCTGCACTGGTGGATGATTCTCTTCGACAGCCAGTCATTAGAGAAGATCCTCATGGCTATAGCCAGGAGATGATGTCTCAATCAGTTGGAAGAGCTGACAGTGGCTCAAAGGTTTATGGTTCACATAAAGCTGACTCAGTTGAAAGTGGGGAGAAGGTAAGTCACACCTTAGGTCCAGAGAACAGTGCACATCCTTCACTTTCTTGCAATGCTATGATATACTCAGCATATGAAGTATCTAAAGAAGAGGTAAATCAGAGGGGCAATGTGCCAATTACTGATGAATATGGACTCATGATGTCTGGCAATATTCCTGGAAATAGGATAGGTATATCATCTTGGTTTTTATTTATCCTTTTTTATTCCCATATATCATTATATCTTAGCTTTTACCTTATAGTTGTACTTGATATCTAATTCCTATATCTTTGGTATGTTTTTTTTCGACAAGTATAAATAAAACAAGTTAGTTGTAGTTGCATCTTAACTTGCAGTGCTATAATTCTCAAAATTTATAATTTTAGTCTGTGTACCTTGTGTGCTTTATTTTTACTTGCCTTGCTTTTAATCTGTGTATCTTAAGAATGTTGCTGAGTCTTGTTCTAACTGCCTCAGTGAACATATCAATTTCAGTTAAACCCCATTGCATCCCACCTCAGAAAATTAATACTAGATTTTGGTTGAAACCCCTATCTATATCATATGAAACACAAACGAGTCTACGTTTTAGTACAAGGTTCTTTCCTTCCATGTGAATCTTGCTTGAGAAAATTTATCTACAAGTGACTCTAGAACTTACGAGATAACTTCTAGCAGCTTGGCCATTCTATTCTTATGATGTTTATAATCAAAATAAATAGCAGAAACTAAAATTACTGAAACCTGATATGACACTGGCAGAAATGTCGAAAGGACAAATTCATCCTCCACATTTTGTAGGTCTTCTTCAGTTTTACTTCACTTATATAAATTAATATTTGACTTGTGCCAACTTGGAGATCGATATTAAAAATATTGCTTTCAGTTTACTCTAGCATTCACAAAAAATCAGAGAAATACTCTGAATCTTTCAGCCAATATTATAATTTTCACAATTTATTTTTGGCATATTGTGCTTATGGTAACTTTTGGTGATCTTATGCTTGCACCACTTGTTATTGAGCTATCTTATTTCAGTTCATCAAGCACTGTTGTTTTTTTGTTGCTTCAGGAACATCTAATGGAGAAAATGGATATTATGTGGAAAATGAAGAGTTTGATCCACTTAAGCACCACAACTGCTATTGCCCATGGGTCAATGGAAATGTAGCTGCTGCTGGTTGTAGCAGTGACACTGGATCTGCATCAAATAATTCAGAAGTTGCCTGTGGTTGGGAACTTACTCTGGATGCCGTGGATACTTTCCAGTCTCTTGGTCATTTACCAAACCAAATGATGCAATCTGAATCAGCTGCTTCTCTAAATAAGGTGAGTTCACTAGTTTGATTAATTACTTGTATGTGCTTTCCAAACCCTTAATTTTTTTTTAACTTGTTATTGTTCTTTTTGAACAGTTTGTGCCTCCTTGTTATTTGAATACTCATATGTAGCATGATAGATTTTTGAGTATATATTTCATCTCACCACACCCAAATATAGAGTTTGGATGATGACATAGGAGTGGTGCACATAAAGTTGGTGAGGCAAAAGTTTAGTTTCTTGTTTTGAAGTGGACTTATAGTTGTGAAAAAGATGGTTACATAAGAATTAATCTTTTGAAGGGAGAGAGCTATTCTATTTGCAATATTGCATTTTGGATTCAAAACGCTATAGCTCTTGTTTCTTGGATGTAGACCTTGTAATATGGACTCTAACTAACACTTTATTGGTAGTGAATCCTTGGAGGGCTTATCTATCTATGAATGTATAGATGGAGACAAAAAGTGAGAGCAAATTCAGTGAATTTCACCTTCCAATTAACCTTCTGTTTTGATGTCAAAGTTTTCAGGTCTCCATGATATAGGTGCTTATGTTGACTCCTCGAACATCAAAGAGGTTTTAAATTCTTGTGTAATAAATATACAAGTCATAGGCACATAGATAGTGCCTAGAACATAAAATGCTCAAATCGGTAAAGATAATTGCTAAATGCTGAGAAAACATATGCAAGTTTGTTTTTTTAGTTCGACCATAACTTTCATAGATGACAACAACAAATACTTACATTGTAGTTTTTTTATCATACTTTCATGGATGACCCTTGAACAAGCTAGGTTTCTTTCCCATAAATATTTTGGATGTTGTTGCCTTATCAATCAAACTACATAAATAAAAAAAAATCAAAAATTAAACATTCTATCAATATCTGCAACGAGCTAAAATGTATGAAGAAAAGCTGCTTCCGCAATGTTATTCATCTTTGCTTCTATGATATGTTTAAGCACATAAAATAAATGGTCTAAAGTTATCTTGTTAAATGATACTGCATAGAGTCTCAGTCATCTTCAACTAAAAACCAAACAAGTATTCTTTTGTTGCTCCTAACAGTAATTTATGGAAATTATGCAGCTGATAAAGAAAAGTGCATGCTTTGGAACTTAGCCGATTGCCTAAGCTTTTGCCAGATATTAGCCATTTGTAAGAACTTTGAAAAATTAGCAGCTCATCATTTGGCACTCAGGTGATTGTCTATGATAGCTGTTCCAGCGAAACAGAGAACAATGAAAATATGTTCTATATCCCAACTAACTTTGGGTTACCTAAATTTGTTTAGGGTGCCTGGAGATAATTCACTACCAGTCTCCGTAGCTGCCATGCTGACTAGTTTATCTACATATCATTTTATGACATCTACATGAAACTGTGTGGAAAGTTAGGTTATTGTGATATCTAAAACTTCACCAAATCATCGTTAGGGAAATTGTAGGTGCTCCAGTTAATGTTCAATCTCCATGCTATTGCTCAATTAATTGATGTTTGTTCAGATTATTAGTTAGAATAGATGGTATTTTATATTTCATTTTGCTCTCCCTCTCTGTCGTATTCATTCACCGTGAAGGCATTATCATTCATTTGTTTGATGATATAGTTACTATATGCGTGAAGGATGGTATTTTTTAGCTCTATTTCACTGGAGTAACTCTTAGGATATTAAGGCTAAACTCTTAAAATTGTTATCCTTATATTACAGTGACATTCATTTACACTTGGTGGGTTTATACTGACACTTGAACTACTTCTCAATCATACAGTTTTTTGTTTCTATAGTGTTGTCTTTATTGTTACTTACAAGTTGCAATACTATAACACTTGATGTTATAGTGTTTTTGTTTCTACTTCTCAATCAACAAAATTCCTTCCACAGTAGCAGGAAATTTAGCCTAGAGAATGTTGAGCTTGTAATTCATTCTTTGACTTATAATCCTTCTGAAGTTGTGTATGGGTATTCTTCTGTGCTATTGCTAACTTGATCTTTTCATTTTGTTGTTTAAATTGACTTTTAAGATGCTAGTCAAAAAGCACCTGTATTGTAGTAAGTTCTCACATTCCTCATTCTCACAGGATGATCATGTTACTCCTAATCCGAAACTTTTGACACACCATTCTGCAAATAAAAGGCAAGGAAAGCATTGATCATTCATTCCCCTGGACTGGTATGCTAATATTATTCAAGTATCTTTTCATGTAATGTATACCAATACTTGATTTAGTTGCATTACCTCTTTCTCAAACCATAAATGTTTATGGTTAAGAAATGGTACAAATTTTCTAAAAGAACGTACATATTTGGTCACATTAACTCTGGAACAATTTTCTAAAAGAACGTACATATTTTTCTTTTTTATATGAAGAATTAAACTAAGGACCAATTATCATGTTATAATATTTTAAAGTAAATAGTTTATTTCTTCATTCTTCTGTTATTTATTTACAGGTCTGCACGGCAGGATATTCCAGTTGGCTTTTGCAGACACGAATTTGAATCGATTATTACGGGTGCTGAACTCTTTAGCATGATCTCTAAGATATTGTACTTTATGTGATATAGTGGTAGTCATAATTGTTACGTTATAATTTTCAAGGATCTAATATAGCTTCTCGAGTAGAGTCTGGCATTGAATTTAAGGACTTGTGTTGTATTCTTAGATTGTGACTTTAATAATTAAATGGGTAGTTCTGATCCTTGTTCCATTCTCAAAATGGAAATTTGATTTAATTGATGTTTTTTTTTGCTTCATTAAGTATTTTTCTTACTATGTATCGAAAAGGAATATTTGGTCAGTGATGAATTTGTTGCTCGAAGAGCTTGCTTTGTAAGTGCAAATTAAATAGACCTTTCCAGAAGTTAGATCTCTATTCTTTATTAAGGGTATCCGTGTGCACCTTATTATTTTATAGGGAATTGTTTCTATATCATCTACGGTTCTTTAAATTGTGTACTAATCTCTTTCTTTAAATTTTATACTATACTTATAAGAGCAATGAGAGGATTACGGTTTGAATAGTTTGTAGGTTGACTTTAAAAGTGTGAATTTGGATTTTTTTTTATGATATTTCGATCCTACATGCTGAATAATTTTGGAGATAATATATGTAAGTTTTTTACTTTATCATCAGAGTAAATTTGAAAATGTTAGTAACGGACGGTGGTCTAATAATATCTGATATCTGAAGTTTGCATTTTATTACAAGAAAATGTTTTCCAGTGCGTCGATCTTTGAGATTTCTTAATGGCTTGCCAAAGCAAAATATATAATTGCTTTAAAGGAAATTTTTTTATTTTACTCTATATTTTATCCTACTTTTTAGAAATGCTCTTTAGAATTTTAAAATCATTATATTATATTGTGTAGTTCTTTTTGAAGATTTCTTACCTTAATATTCGTCCAGTTCACGGTTCAAATGGCTCGTTCTAACTTCTAATTACTGTAATGGAGCTAGGCGGAGTTCGGGTGAAGACTGAAGAGGAGGACGACGCCGTGGCCCCTCCACTTCCTACTGCACTGACATAGACTCGTATAGTGGGGAGGTGATGGGATCGTCGATCGGTTTTGGGGGTGGAGCCCTTGCTGACGGAGGTGGGTCGGATGTCGTAGCAGGTCGCTCCTCTCTCATTTTTCTCGGGACCGGTTGTTCCGGCACCGTCCCTAACGCGAGATGCTTGATCCACGCTACGGATCCTCCTTGCCCCGTCTGCACCCGGGCCCTCTCCGTTCCTCCTGAGAGAAACCCTAATTACAGGTCTTCGTTAACCGCTGAAGCTCAAGCTTTGTTCTTCTGCATAATTTGTATATCCTAGCGGTTATATTGTGTGAATGGGAACTCTACAGTGTCCTGTCACCATGTTAGTTCATTATTTGGATGATAGACTTAAATATCGTCTTTTTCTATTTTTTTCCCCTTCTTAAATCATGTCTTTTTGGCCGACCTGTTTGTAACCATGAAACCTCAATGGTAATCTTATCCTTGGATATTATCGTCCAAGAATTAACTCTTAGAATACTATTGTATAAAAAAGGATCAAATTGTACCTGGAAACTCAAAATATGGAGATAAACTAAGATATAGAAAATTCATAAGTAAACTGAGAAAAAGAGTGAAATCTCTAAAAGCAAACTAGCATTTTGCGATATGTATCAAACTGACAATTTCTTAACATGTTTTGAAATTGTCTGCTAATTGATAGAAGATATAAATCAATTACTATAGTATACTCTGTAGTGTTTAGTCAGATAATGCTATTGCTTACTCTGTGCATAAGTTCTACAGGTGCAACACTTCTCTTTTGATTGATTATTGTCAAGATGGAGTACACAATTACATAATAATTGATGTGGGAAAGACGTTCAGAGAACAAGTTTTGTGGTGGTTCACTCACCATAAGATTTCTCGAATAGATTCTGTTAGTATTTCTTCTTGTGAATCTTTTTCCATTTTCATGAGGAAGTTTATGGTTTATGCAATCACTATACTCCGTTTTGTGTGTTGATGGTTGCTTAGTATTGCATCTGAAAGAATACTGAATTTTTTCTTCCCTTTCTTTTCTTGTAGATTATTCTGACTCACGAACATGCAGATGCAGTTCTTGGTCTTGATGATGCCCGGGTGGTTCAACATGATCTTAATTCAATTCCGATATACTGTACCCAATTTACAATGGACAGGTATATCTACTCATGTAGACCAGTGTTTACAGCATGACATGCATGTTTAGTTTGTTGGCTTCTGTTAAGTTTCTTTTCCCTGTTCCTATCTGTAGCCGTTATTAATATTTTATGTTTTTGTTAACTTCTTGTTGACTATGTTATTAATTACCTGCAACAATATTCTAGATACATCATTGCCTTTGTTGTTTGTTAATTATAAATTTACATTGTGCAACTAGTCTTAGTATTTCAGTTTGACTAACGTGGGTTTACTTTTTGTAAACAGTGTTACAAAAAGGTTTCCATATTTAGTGAAGAGAAATTTGAAAGAAGGTCATGTATTCATGTTTACTAGTCATTTGGATTGGAAAATTTTTGTTGATGATATTGAGAAGCCTTTTATAGCATCAGGCCTAAAGTTGATTCCTTTGCCAGTTAGTACTTACTGTTCATTCCACCCTTGACAATACCTTAGATTGTTTCATTTGATACGCATCCATATTTGTCTTCATGCAGGTGATGCATGGTGAAGATTATGTTTGTTTAGGCTTCTTCTTTGGGCAAAAGACAAGGATTGCATATATATCTGATGTTTCACGCTTCCCTGTTGCCAGTGAATATAGTATGTATCCCTTATAATTATACAGTTGTCTGTGTTTGCGATATTTAGATTTTAGATAGAGTTACCTGACATGTTATCTTGATTGCGCCGATACTTCCATTCTGAGTTGTTTTAGTTCCTTGATTGCATCTTGTTGATTAGATGGTTTGTAGGTGGGCTTATGTTTTAATGTAAAATACTAAAAAAAATAACCAAATTGAGAACAATGTTGAATCAGCAATTTTTAAAGATGATATTCATTTTCCCATGAACCCTCGCTTATCTACACGTATACTGACCATAAAGGTTTTCAATTTTTATTTACTTTATTGAAGGAACATGAGGCCTATCTGTTAGATTTAGTGGCAACAAATGGGCAATATGATAGTCAACTGGGCATGCCTACTGTAGCTATTTTATTTTGTAAGTTCATTGAAAGTATTAAAACCCTTACTGTGTATGGACCCATATGAAATCTTCAAGAAACATCTAGACTCTGGCCAATAGTCAGTTTCCTTTTGACATTGATCAAGAAACTATTTTTCAATAGATAAAGAGTGATTACTGACCACGTACTATCAAAATTTTCTTCTTGTTTGGTTTGGTGACATAGACTGTAACTTTGCTTACATCCATTCACATTTTTTTTGCTTTCTACTTGCAGCTATCTCAAAATCTGGAGCTGGACAGCTGGACCTTCTGATTCTAGAGGCTAATTCAATTCGCAAGGTAGTTGATTTTGTCATCCGTGTTTTTCTCTATTTGCACTTCTTAAAAATCATTAATTCTACCTTGTTCCCTTATAGTTAGATGTGTAATTATTTGGAGTTGCAATTACCAAATCAGTAATTAGGATCTCATCTCATTCTTATAAAAGCACTCGAATAAATGTAGACAGAATTTTCAGTTTATGCTACCATGTGAACCACTGCTCTAAATTCTAAGCCTCCATGTGCCACTTTAAGGATAATATAGACACATTATTGCAGGTCTGAATCATAAATTACTAAAAAGTATAGTTAAAATATAGTAAAGGGTTGTATTGTGCCCAAGTACATAACATGTTATTAGTGTACCACGTAAAAATCATTCTTAGCGTGAATGCTGCTTTAATCCCATGGAAAAACTTTTTGATTTTAAAATACATAATTGAATTAAAAGTTTGTGTGAATAACTTACATGAGTGTAGATAACCACTCAAGGTTAGTCCAGAACAGAACAACATAGTTTATAGTGAATTAAAGCCAGCTGAAGTAGTGCAATACTGTGTAAGCAATAGTTGTATATACAATTTATTAAAACTTCTGATCCGTATTGGTTTCATTGAACTTCAAACCAAACAAATCATATGATAATGCCTTTTGGTTGTTTCACTGGCTAATGCTGTTCTATAGCAGGTTTATAATAGTCCGTATAGTTGGTAGAGGCATATCATTGTGGATGAAGAAGAAATTTTAACCGTACAAAGGATTTCTCATAAAATGATTATTTGCTTACCAAATGGGGCAGATTATTTAAAGAATACTCAATCGTTAAGAGGTTAATGCAATTCTTTCTTCTCTATCTATTGACGGTACATTTGTAGCCGTTAAAATTGATTACAACAACAACCAATCCTTATTCCACTAGGTGGGGTCCGTTATATGGATCTTTTTACGCCATTGAGTTATATCTCCTACTATATCATCATCTATACTTAAATAAATTTTATCTTATTTTATTATTCGTAGCCAAGTCTTTTTTGGTCTTTCTCTTCTTCGTCTGATATGCGTGTTTGTCATAGTTTCGCATCATCTAACTGGAGCATTTATTGGTCGTCTAAGTACATGCTTGTATCATCTTAAACGCGTCTCTTAGAGTTTTTCCTCAATAGATGCGACTCTGATTTTCTTTCTAATTCTCTCATTTCTTATTCTGCCTATCCTCGTATGCCCCCATATTTACTTTAACATTTTCATCTCTACAACTCGTATCTTCTGCTCATGTGCTCGAGTCATAGTCCAACATTCAACTCCATACAATATAATAGGTCTAACTACGATTTTATATAATTTTTCTTTAAGTTTTAGAGGTACATTATGGTCACATAACATACCCGATGCTCTCCTCCATTTCAACAATCATGCTTTTATTCTATGTAAGACATCTCTCTCAATCTCTCCATCGTTTTGCAAAAATGATCCTAAATATTTAAACCTCTCCGTTCCGAGCAACTCGTCATCTCTTATGATAACAATTGTTTCATTACGCCTAATATTGTTAAACTTAAATTTCATATATTCTGTCTTTATTTTACTAAGCCTAAAATCTTTCCCTAAAATTTAGTGTTTCCAGCCAATATTCTAGTTTAGCATGTACTTCTTCATGTGTTTTATCTACCAAAATAATATCATCTGCAAACAACATGTATTACTGTATTATGTCTTGAATATGTGCAGCGAGTTCATCCATAATTAGTGTAAAAAGATAGGGGCGCTGATCTTTGATGTAACCCTATATTTATTGGAAATGTTTTAGTTACTCTACCTAAAGTCTTTACTCTGGTTATTATATTCTCGTACATATCCTTAATTAGTTTAATATATGTTACACTAACATTTCTCTTTTCTTGAATTCTCCATGGGACTCTATCATAAATTTTTTCTAAGAATGAATACCATGTGTAGATCTTATTTTTGCGCTCGATTTTTTGAATTAGTTGTCTAAGAAGATGTATAATTTTTATTGTAGACCTTGCAGACATAAATCTAAATTGATTTTCGGTCACCGTGTCTCCTTCCTTAATCTTTTTCCATTATTTTTTTTTCCAAAGTTTCATGGTATGACTCATTAGTTTAATACCCCTATAGTTTGCAGAATTTCGCACGTCTCCCTTATTCTTATATAAGGGAACTAGAGTATTTATCCAACATTGATAATACATTTTTTTTCATTTTTAATATCGTGTTAAATAATTTTATAAGTCATTTAATACCTTGTTTCCCTAGGCATTTTCATACCTCTATCGAAATATCATCTGGTCCAACTACTTTTCCATTGTGCATCCCATAAGTTTGAATTCTACAATAAAAATTTAAATTTCTATACTCATTTGACCTACTTAAATGACCTAAGTTGGTCATCTAAACATTCATTACAAAGTTGATGAAAATACCTCTTCTATCGCTCTTTTATTTCTCCACGTTTACTAGTACCCTATTATATTCATTTTTAATATATTTTATTTGGATAAAATCTTTTCTCTTCTTTTTTCTCACTTTAGCTATTCTATAAATGTTTCTTTTCCCATCTTTTGTATCCAATTTTTTGATATAATCATTTAAAAATTTCATTCTTTACTTTATTCACTACTTTCTTAGCCTCTTTCTTGACTATTATATATTTTTTAAAATTTTCTTCGTTCTTACAAATATATAATTCTTTATAAGCTGTGTTGTTTTTCTTTCACTTTTTCTTATACTTTCTCATTCCACCACCAAGATTCCTTTGGTGCAAGTCCCTTCTCTTATACCTTCTCAACTTCCATCATTTAATTCTAGGAGTCGTATATATTTTCTTTCTATTGCTACTATGCTTGAGATGATCCAACACTACTAACCTATGTTGGATAGTTAAGCTTTCTGGATGACCTTGCAACCTTTACAAATCTTTCTATCCTTTTTCTTAACCAAAGGCAATTTACGATTTATTATTCTCACTTTTGAACTTGACTAGTGTTCATATTTTTTTCTTGAAAATGTATTAGCTAATATAGTCATATGCTATTGCAAAATTTAATATAGTTGTCCCTTCTTCATTTCTCGTTCCAAACACATGACCCCTATTTACCCTCTCATATTTCCCATTTTTCACTTCGACATGTTCATTTAGATCACCTCCTATTAAAATTATTTCATTTGACGGAATATTTTTTAGTACTTTATCTAAGTCGTCTTAAAATTTTGATTTGGTAGCTTCTATCTAATCCTACTTACGGTACATATACATTAATTATGTTCATAGTTTCTTTCGCCAATATTATCTTAAGGGCTATAATTCTATCCTCTTTTCTAACTACTCACACAACTTTATCCTTTAACAAACTATCTACAAAAATGTTCACTCCATTTCTTGCTTTACTTTTTCCCGTATACCATAACTTAAAACCCGAGTTCTCTATCATCTTTGCCTTCTGCCTACTCATTTTGTCTCTTGTACATATAAAATACTAATTCTTCTTCTAATAATCGTATCTACTACCTCCATTGATTTACCAGTGATGTTCCTAATTCCATGATCCAAATCGTAGATTATTAGTTTTCCTATCATATTTATTCTTATCCAACTAGTGATGTAAGAATTCTTGCATATTTAACACTACACCCAAGTTCTCATGGAGATGTAGCGATCCTTGCCGATACGTTACAGTCAGATTCTGCAATGTGAACTCTTGCATATTTAGCATTACACCCGAGTTCTGGTGATGTAGCGGTACTTGTCGAGACGTTACAGTCGGACCCTACAACGTGTTCCTTCCGGGGAACATCCTAGTAATAGCACAATAGTTTAATGGATCCATTCATTGAACCCATAGTTTTAACGTTAGTTGACAAACCTAACGCAACCTTTTTTCATCGGGGTTTGGGACTGGTCATGATTGGTTCGTCATGGGCAGAGTTAGCCGTTAAAATTGATTGATACATATATTAATTACCTGAGTTGAATGAATATCAACTTAGGTGGTTCCCATCTTTCTTGAAAAATCAGTCGAAAGTCAACCATCTCATATAGATCGATGGTTAAGTTAAAAGAACACAGAGATATGAAGAGATTACTTGGAAACAAGTTAGTTCCACTGGAAAAATAGATTAAATTAATTGAAATCTTATCGGATCATGAATAATAGGATGGAATAGGTTGAAATTTTTATCAAATTAAATTGATTTTGATGAACTCAACCAATCTAGCCAATTCTTTCTTGACCTTCACTTGAATATTAGTGAATGCATATAGTAGAGGGAGAAATAGTTCTTGTGAATTCTAGTGTAAATCTCTCATTTCCTTGCCTTCCTAAGATTTGCTGTTTGATTAACAGAACAAATTTATTCTTGTATGTGATCTATCATTATATAGACAAAGCATCTCATCAATTTCTTCCTATGCTCTACTGTTGATTGAGAGTTGTTGTACTTCTCTCCATCGATAATTCCTCAAAATAAGGGTGTTAATTCTGATGGGTCGGATTCTAGTCGGGTTGAAAAACAAAATTAAAAAAAATTCCTATCCGAATCCGACCCGAACCCGAATACAACTTGAAACCCCTAAACTCGAACCCGATCAATCACTTATCTTAGTACTCCATTATTATCATACTAATATTAATATTAATATACATCTTAATTTTCAAAATAAATTTTGATTTAACTTCAAAAACCCACTAAAACCTAAATTTAGTCAACTCGAGTCAATCCGAATCTAACCCTGAAAATCTCCAACCCGAAAACCCTCTAATCCGAATCCGACCCTAACCTGAAAAACCTCCAACCCGAGCTTGATTTTTTTTAGATCGACTCGGATCGGGTCATTGGGTTGGGTTCATTTTCGACACCCCTACTTCAAAACACCTTTCTCAAATAAACTAATATGGACATTAAATTATAATCTACTATAGTAAATAATATATTAAATCTAATATTATTTAATTACTTTTTGTTAATAAATGTGATAATATTTATGAATAAATTTTTAATTATTGACTCTATATTATTAATATATTATTTATTATCTCTCAATAATCTAATGTAAATAAATTTAGTTTAGTATAATAATAATTGAAAATTTTTTAATACTATTTTATTCAAATAATGACAATAGCAATATGACATTGTTAAACTAATAATAATGATAATCTAATTAATTAAATTTCAAATATTTATTTATTATTTATACATCTTTGTTGCTATGATTGAACATTGCTTGCCTTTTATATCAAATTATTTTAGTTTGAAAGGTTTCTAATGCAGTTATTGTCTGCATGAACTGGCTGTGGTATTGGCTTTGAAATGTATGCTTTATAATGCAGTCACCGTCTTGCTTCACAGGTAGTCTCTAGGAGTACCCACCTTTCCTTTCCCGAGGTTTGTTTTAGTTTGCAACCTATAGAAAAAGGGGGATTTTAAAACTTTAAATGCATAAATCAGAATGGTTTAATGACTTTATGCTTGTTTAGACCCTTGAAACATTGAAGAGAATGCGTCCCAAGCAAGCACTTCTAGTCGGAATGACACACGACTATGACCATGACAGCTATAACAAACTACTTGAAGAATGGTCTAGCAGGTAACGAATTCTTTCTCGAGAGAAATTCCGCAGTCTTTGAGGAGGCCTTAAACATCATTATCTGAAATTGGTGCCGGCATTGGCTGTTTTAATATGATAGCAACAAGAGTTTTTTGTAAGTTCAATTATGTTCGAGGATGTATGTTACGCGACTGCCACTGGCTATCATCTGTTGATTTATTTTCTGCAGAGAAGGGATCTCAGTGCAGCTTGCTCGTGATGGTTTACAAGTGTATGCTGATTTGTGAATACCTGGTGCACATGAAGCATGCTTCCTTGCCAGGTTTAGTAGAATCCTTTCGTCAGTGTGGCAAAGCTATCGCGGCTTTCATTGACGATCCAACATCTCTAGTACTGATCCTGCACTCGTACCGTATGGTGAACATATATTAGATATTCTTATTTTTTGTAAATTAATCTTCTTCTTTTTGTTTGGGTTTTGATGATTGTTCTCAAAACATTTTAGAGACAAATGGGCATTGTATGTGTTCCCTGTATGTGTAACTAAAATCATCAGAAATATTTGTTCGAATGCGCCGATTCAAGTCTATTGTCTAAAGAGAACTTAATCAGATTTTGATAAGCACATAATATAATTAATCAATGCAATACAAGAATTATATTCTTTCTCGATGTCAAGACACGTAATATTATGAGTTATAATTTGATAATTTTAAATAAATCAAATATTTTTTTCGACCTATTCGAAAAGTTGTGAACAGACTCGATTTGATTTGCACCGGTAATCGCCCTGGATAATAAGGCGAGCAAACGCTATTCGGAATTGTACATTTAAAGATGGGCCAACTTGTGTCTTGAGATGGGCCGACTCGACCCTTGTATTGACAAGCCCATTTAAATGTCTACATAAAGTGCTGGCTGCCTACATTTTTGACGCGGTCGTGCGAGTGCGGAGAAGGCATGGGATCTCAGCACGAAGAACTCGAGAACGGAACCCCTCCGGAGAGATCCGTGGCCATCAATGGCGTCGGCGCCGGTCGTTCTTCGCTCATCTTTCTTGGCACGGGTTGCTCCACTGCCGTCCCCAACGCTAGGTGCTTGATCCGCCCCACCGACCCTCCCTGCTCCGTCTGCTTCCAATCGCTCTCCGTCCCTCCGGAGCGCAATCCCAACTACAGGTACACACTCTTAGACTTCCTTGGTTGCTGATCCCGTGCCTTCTCCTCTGTATCTGGATCCACGATCTTGGGCTTCTGTACGAAGCTTGGATGCCAGATTTTTCATTTACGCTATCTCGAACTATTAGCTGCTATATTGACTTGGGAACACGTGAAATGATGGGCGTGTAGTAAATGGTGAAACTAAACCCCAAAGGGAATAGGGAAACGAGGAAATCTCTCAACAATCGGGACGTGATGTGATGCGGACGATGATTGTGTATGGGTTAATCTGATTGATTAATTTTGTTCTTACATATTATAAAAGATGAAAGATTCGGTTACCAAGAGTATTTGAATGATTGGATAGTTGTGATGGAGTAGATGGAAAAATTTCTTCAATTATATGACCTTTTATCTTCTGTGTTGTGGTCTTGTCATATTAGATTTTCATTAAATTCTTCTTGTTTTCTTAATCAAATTTTATATTTTTTGACAATAGGTATCATCATTCACAGAGATAAAAAATTAGATAGTTCACTATGTAGACCTGTAAATCTTGGTTTTGCGGAGCCACAATCGTGCTCCCCTTGGCTAATAGATCTGGGATCTTATTCATTACCAGCATTTCCTATTGCCGCATGTTGTGGGTAAAAAAATCTTCATCCACAGTAAAGCTTGGGTTGATACTCAAAGGTCATTTTGTTTGGCGTGATATGCCAAACTTGATTTCATGGTTCTACAATACATGATCTAAAATGTCTGAGACTTCATTATCTTTGGCATTCTAAGTAAAACAATAATGCCTTAATGCCTTGATGCCTAAATATTGGAATCATTTTCTTCTATTATTCTAAATTTCTTAGATGATCTGTTTTTTACATCCAGGACCATGATCCTCGCTCTCAATTATTGACATTTGGAATGTTCCATTTTTGATCCTAGGTAACAGTCAAGCTCAGTAAGCTGGTTAATTAATTAGATTCCTCCCCTCTCACCTTCAGACAATAAATGAGGCAAAGTAGAATATTCTCTTTGCTTTTCTGTATGCTTTATTGACTATGGAAATGCAAGTGGTATCTAGATGCGAAAATTTAGCAATTACCCGTTCCACTAAAGATGATGGTACTCTACCTGCTCCTTTTGTGGATTATACTTCTGATTAGATGTTTTATGAGTGTAATTTTTATAAATAGACACACTACTTATACGATTGATTGTTGAGGATTGTGTTTGCCTTTATAAAAACTGTATTCCAATCAGGATCAGTGACACATTTTCATTGCATAATAAATAATGATCCTTCCCAGTCAGCTTCTCGACATGGAAGGCATTATAGAAAGAAAAACTTGTAAATTTTAATCGTATGGCTTTTGAGCTCGTCAACTTGGTTGGCTGTGCGAACAACAATATTTCTTATGCACATGCAATCTTATACATTGATGCACTGGTGCTCATGTTTAATATAAATGTTTGATGGTGCCTTTGCAGGTACTAACTTTTCTCCATCTACCTACCCCAATATATTTTGTCTGCTTCTTTGTTCACCGCTTTTTTCCGTTTCCTTTTTTCTGGGGTTTTTATCTTTAATGTACATGGTGCAATCTTAAAATGAATATTTTTTTGAAGGGTTTGTAGGATCAAATGACTGGCTAGATGGTGGAGAATAGAAGTATATATATATTTTTTTGCTAATTCAATACTTAAATAAAATATTAGCCAAAGGTGTATGCACATTACAATTTACGAATCATGATAGCCAAAGTGGTTAGCCAGCATGCCGAAACACGAAATCAAAATTAATGCTATTCTAATACAAGAATATAACATGCTTTGGAGGTGAAACTTTTACTCAGCTTCCCCACGAACAAAAAAGTGATTCAAATATTCCTTTGTATTCCGGCAATGGAGCTACAAATTTGTCCAAGAGTGGACTGGAGCAAGAAAACTCTTTATAATGTACAAAATAAGAATGAAATAGTTCCTAGAATTCTAGAAAGAAACCCTCTCAATGAGATCAAAAAGAAAAGCAAGAGGCTTAATCAAATGTCACAAATTTTCCCTAAGAGGAAATGAAGCATAAGGAAAGGAAGAGAAAAAGGGTTACTGATAGTGCTTGAAGTTGACAATAGAAGCCTTGAGCTTGATCCAAACTTTGATTTCGGCACTTGAAAGCAGTAAGTTACAGCCAAATTTTATCTTTAAAGGATGTAACATCAGTGCCCAAATTCGCATTGAAAAGCCTTTTAAATCACATTTGAATCATGGTCTCAAGTTCATTTACATTTCAATATGGTTGAAAGTTATTGATCTGTTAAACTGCTAACATGGTCAAGTTGACTGACCCATTCAAAAATCAGATTTGGCTGCTGGATCCATTGATATTATTCACAGTTAACTAAAAGAGTATTTCCTGTCATAATACACACACACACACACAAACACACAAACACACACATATATGTATATATATAAGTTGATTTATCAAGTTATTTAGATAATTGATGAGTCGACTGATGCTCAATTAGTAATATTTTGTTCCCTAAAACTTAGATTTTGATTTTAGTTGATTGGACCAACTTTCCAGTTGAGTCGACTGGATGACTAGTCGATTAGATCAGTGCATAAGGTTGAGCAATTCAATAGTTGCTTATGAGCTCCATAAGCTATTCTAAGGTTTGAGGTCTAAGCTATTGATGAAAGTAATACAATTCAGGAACACTCTTAAATCAATTTTATGTTTAACTATTCCATTAATTGAGATGCCAATATTTGACTCCATTATGAAAGAAATTGTAGGTAGTCAGCCCACTTTCAAAATGAAAGCTCATGAGAGGATTTGACACAACAACACTGCAAGTCACAAGAGACTGAAAAGTAAATACTAGATAACACTAAATTCTACCTAGGCTATCTTATGCCAACACATAATGCAATATCATAATTCAATATAGGATTCACATAGAATCTCTGCATTTGATATGCTTATAACTTTAATGGCAGCTTTACACAGCTTCACTCACATTCAAATCCATATCAAGCAATACATACACATGTGCATGACGAAACCTAAAGATCTCTTTATCTGAACAATCATATTCAAGCTCGTCAAACCACAACTACTAGCTTATACTAGCTTAAATGTATTGATAATAAATAAAAATAAATGTGACAATAGTCATGAGGGAGGCACTAGGGGCTTCTAGTTTATCAAAAAGGAAAGTATGTGGTTTTATTGAATGTGTTGACGTTTTTTATTTGGTATCATAATGCAGGAAATATGGCTCCAGTTGATGTGCCTCATAGCTTGAAATCTGTATTCATCAGGTGGTTAGGTATGGTAGGGTACATGAAATCGAAAGATAGAAATGAGTAGTCTTGAGGTAATGTTGAAGATGGTGATTATGTATGAAAATTTTGAATAGTAAACAATCAGGAACATATGTTTTGTGAGTGAGATGCGTGACTAATCTAATTTCTCCTGATATGGTGGGACTTTCAGGAAGATTGATAAAAGAATCAATTTAATGCTAGATTTTTCTATAAATAGGATGGGGATGCCAAATATTAGATGAAATCAGTTAAAAGTCGGTCAAATCAATCATTTTCTGCATAATCAGCTAGATCGACTGATTTTCCTCTATTCTGAGCTTGGATCTCTGAATAAGTTGAAGTGATGATAATTAACCTGCTCAATCTTTTTTTATTTTCTGACATAAGTAGTCTGACTGCAGGAGTTTTTTACTTAATAGAGTGTTTGACCTTTTAATAGGGAAGATGCATTCAATTGCATTTAGAGAGATGTGTTGTGAACACTTGCACCTCCAATTGGAGAGAGACATATTATGGATCATTAATTAGTATCAAGTAGAAATCATGTTTGACCTTTTGCTAATTAATAACTTGTGTTTTAAACATACTATTGGTAACTTAATTAGTGTCTTGGTCAACTACGTATAGGGTTGTAAATGAACAAGCATTCGTGAACAAGTTTGGTGTTCGGCTTGGTAAGAGCTTGTTTATGTTCGTTGAATATATACAAGACTAATTAAACAAACAAGGTTGAACAACTCGTTAAGTTCGTGAACAACGTTCGTGAACAATGTTCATGAACCATATTCATTAATAAAACTCTTATCAATATGCTAAATAAATAATAAAGTAAAATAAAATATTTAAATAAATAAGTTTGAATTATCAAGCTGAGTAACTAATCAAATAACTAAAAGTTTGAAACAATCACACAAACTTAAATTGAGAACTCGATAGTATCTAAACGAACCAAGCTGAAACCTAGCTTAAGCCAAGCTTCAAACAAGCTCAAGCTCATAAAAAATAAACTAAGCCAAGTTTGAACAATTATTTCAAAAGCTTGGTTCATTTTAAGCTCGGCTTGACTCAGTTACCTTATTAAACAAAGCTTGAACACCCCAAAGTTCGGCTCGACTCAGCTCGTTTACAGCCCTAACTACATACCATCATCATCTATCATCAAGTTGTGTTAGTCTCAGCTATTTAGGGATAGAATACATGGATCTTATATCTTTATTAACATTTAAGATCCATGTTCACAAGGTTTAGTCGTTTTATGCAGCTAACTATCATGGCCTAACACCGCTAACCTTTTTTGTCTGGGTGAGGCTGAGATTAGCAGTATTAACTGTAAATAGTCATTTTATGCAGCTAACTATCATGGCTCAACACCCCTAACCTTTTTCATCTGTCCAATTTTATTTATTTATTTGATATTATGAGGCTGGTTAAAGAAAGTAATGCTACATGCTATTAGTCAATGGGGTGCTTTTTTTGAATGTTGAATGCCAGGTTAAAGTTCTCAGCATTATACTTCTATTATTGTTTACTAATAATCGTGCATCATATTGGTTCAGGTGTAATACATCCCTTTTGATTGATTACTGCCAGGATGATGGTATACACAACTATATACTGATTGATGTTGGAAAGACCTTCAGAGAGCAAGTTTTGCGGTGGTTCACCTACCATAAGATTCCTCAAGTAGATTCTGTGGGTATTAAATGCTGTGAATTTTGTCCATGTATTTTTTTTTAAAAAAATTTCTGGTAAAGGTAATTTATTATCCATACACGGAGCAACATTCCTTGATCATTGTTCTTCTGCTAGTTATTGTTATATCTGGATTTAATCATATTATGATGTGTGAGTGGATTAGTATGCTTCTCTTGCATAAACTGAAACCTGTATTTGCTGCAGATTATTTTGACCCATGAACATGCAGATGCAACTCTTGGCCTTGACGATATTCGCGTAGTTCAACCATTCAGTCATACAAATGATATTGATCCAACACCTGTTTATCTTACCCAATATGCGATGGACAGGTACTTTTATACCCTTCGAAATACCCGACTTTTTAAAATTTTTGCATCTACTGTAGGCATAATATATTCTGGCATTGCCTATTTTATATTTGGTACTGCCTCTTTGCATAATCATTCTTTACAACTATTTGAGATAAACTACACGAACCTTTTCATCATTTCATCTGACTTTCAAATCACCTTTGACGGTTAAGTAGATTTTTTGTTTTTACTGTCTTCCTTATTCAATTCCAATTATTTCTAATTGATCACTCATTTTAAAATCTCCACACCATCTTAATATGTTTTCTTTCATCTCTATGTATCCAAACTACTACTACCTTCTCGTTGATGGTAACATTCTTATTTTTTCTAGAGAAACTCATTCTTAGCTCTTCTATGCTAACTTTTGCAATGAGTTGATTACCCAACATAAAGTATGAATATTTGCACTGATATTGTAATATGTACCTTTTAAGCGAAGGGAAATATAATCATCTCACTAAAATCTAGAAAGTCTTATTTATTTTATCTAGACAAACTTTGTCCTTTTTATGGTACCTTCATCAACCTTTCCTTGTTAACTATAAATTCAATATATCTATAATCTAACTTAGTGGGATAAGATTTTGTTGTTGTTGTTGTATAATCTAACTTAGTTGTTGTTTTTTTTTTCATTATTGAATCTATGTCAACAATTTTAATTCTAAACCTTTTGTTTTTAAAACTCATTTTTATGGTTTTGAATTAATTAGTACCAACATTCCACTCCCATAAAGTTGGACTTCTTTTGAACAATATAACAACAATATTGCCCGAGGAAAAACCAAATGAAGTTTTGCTAATGCGATACTAAAATTAAATCAATTAAAGGAAAAAATCATGGAATGAATACGGACGCTACAATTGAAAATTTTCATTTTGGCATGCAGCCTGGACATGGTATGGGGCCATGCAGCTACAATGTTGCCTTGTACCATCCATGTTGTTCCCTTGTCCTGTTGTACTTTATACTCACTCAATTGACACAAGAATTCATTTAGTTGACAAAAGAGCAATCACGAGGAGTTAGAGCCATGGGGTTTTGATTCCTTATGCGGATCATGGAAGGAGAAGAGGAGGTGAAGAAATGCCTTGACCCTGATTTCTTATGTTGGTTATGGAAGGAGAAGATGAGGTGAGGAATTATTGAGGGGAGTTTGCTGAGAAGATTGCATACCGGTGAGGAATCAAGATGGAATTGAGGTGGCATAGTGAGATGGAGAGCACTATTTGTTGAAGGAATTAAAGAACTCGATAGATCAATCAATCAAGGAAGAAAAAAAAACCTAGGAGGAAAAAGGTGAGCTCATCAACATCACAATAACAACGTATAGAAAGCAACAGTCATCATAATCGTAGGTGGGCATTCACATCCATAGCGACATTAGGATGGGAAAGGGATGGATGCAAAACTTGATTAATGTAATATATATGTCTACTTTATAACTCAATAATTAGAGTGTGATAAATCTAGTTTAATAAATCTGGTAAAATTTGTAATTAATTCTAAATCAACTTTGATAGATTGTATTAATGATATTAATAAATTTTCATAAATATTAATATGTAGATACTATGTTTTAAAAAGGCTACTCGGTACACAAAGCTCCCGCTAATGAGGGGTTCCGAGAAAGTGTCATACCACATTAGGTCCATTGTATGTAGCCTTATCTTGTATTGCAAGAGGCTATTTTCACGATTCAAATCCATGACCACTAGGTCACATGGCAGTAACTTTACCAAGACCCCCCTTCATGTAAATAAATATTGTACTAAATAATTATTGTATTAATTGATTTTAAGTTGATTAAGATTATAATCAACATTATTTACTATAGGAATATTAATATGTTTTTATCTTCTAAATAGTAAAATTATGAGTGTGTGTACTTGGCGCGGTAGAGTTGGTGTAATGATTTGTTTTCATAATTATTTGACTTTTTTAAAATAATGTGTGGATAGACAAATAGTATTAAAAGATATGTTGGCTTGGAAATAGACCACTTAAAGGATTGATTGTTCTAATCTTGAGCTTTGTAATGCTTAAAAGCCATTGGTTTATTCTTAAGAGTCGTGTGATCTGGAGGTGGGTTCGAGTATCGGAAACAACCTCTTGTAAAGTAGGGTAAGATTGTGTACAATAGACCCTTCCCTGGGACTTCGTATTGGTGGGAGCTTCGTGCATCAGGCTATCCTTTTTTATCTCTTTTTATGGGGATTCCAAGGGTGATATGATCGTTATATTGGGAATGATATCTCCTACCAATGTTTCTAAGGCACTCTTTGGATAAGTTACTCTACAATGTTGAAGTGTGTTGGAGAACAGTTAATTCTCTTCGTTCAGTAAAAGTTCCTTACAAGTGCTCTATTCTTTCTGATTCTATGTTTTTCCTTCTTAGTCTGGAGAAAGTTATGGTAGACAGATCATATGTCTTGTATCCTATTAGCACTTATATAGCATTGCCAGCAAAGAAATTTTTTAGGGTGCCAGTGTTTATAGATATTATATTAGACAGACTGATTTCTAACCTTTTGAACACGTAGCATTTATCACTGTCACTTTGAAAATCATATGCTGTAATTTAACTCGATCCTTCAATTTCTTTTTTTTTTTGAAACAGCCTCGCACAAAAATTTCCTTACTTGATGACGAGAAAGTTGAAAGAAGGTGCAGAAGTGAGGCGTGTTGCCCAGCTTGACTGGAATATAATTGAAAATGACCCCAATGCAAAATTTGTGGCATCTGACCTAGAGTTTACCCCTTTGCCTGTAATAGTCTTGAACCCAGTTTAAAGTGGCAATTTCTTTTCAATTCCACATTATTATTCACCTTTCATTTTTTTGAACAGGTGATGCATGGTGAGGATTATGTTTGTCTGGGCTTCCTTTTTGGACAAAAATCAAGAGTCGCATATATTTCAGATGTTTCACGCTTCCTTCCTAGCACTGAGAAGCGTATGTATTCATTTCCATGCTTCTGAGAACCTCCCTTCTCAAATAGATACAAATAGACCACATTGAAACAAAACAGGTTGCTAAACACAAACAAGGTAGCTCATCATTGGCCATGCTACAAAGTGAAGCATATTGGATAGCCCCAGAAAACCACTACTATTGCAACAACCAACATATTTAACCCAAACAGCATGCTAACTAGAAAGAGCTGAGATCTTCTCAATCAGGTTTGAGATCTATTCAGCTAGATTTGGGTGAGGAGCATTTGATTTGGTTCAACATGGTCTTTAAGAGGTCCCAGTTCCCTGTCATAACCCTCACCTTCCAGCTGCCGAGCATCTGAGTCCATCTTCTTACCAAATTGTAAGCTCTTCCCTTCTGAAAGTCATGTAAACTGTGTAAATCCAGGACTGTACTGCAGTGTTACCCCCTCTGGCCTGTAAGTCTGGAGCTAGAGAGGTTCTAATTGACCCAAAAGTTTGGTGAGGAGACATTAGGCCCTTTGCATTTAAGGTATCTACAAATAATGTCCCATCCTATTGTGGCTACATTGAATAATAGATGATTTGGAGTCTCCTATAGTGCAGGGCTTGCAACGGGAACTGGATGTATCCAAGACTAGACGGGTTGGGTAAAGGAAAGCCCTGAATTCCCTGTGAGAAATCTATCTCCTTAACCAAAATATCTTTCTCAACCCAAATCTCAAATAAGCAGGGAAATTTAAGTTTCAGTGCGCAACCATCAGGCCATATGAAGTGCTAGACATCTATTGAGTTGCATGAGTTGCTCCTGACCACATGTAACAAGATACTGGAAAAATAAATTTCTCAGACATTCCACATGCCCCTCCAAATAGCAGACCACTTGTGGTTGAGGGCATAAATCATCTAAGTACTACAGTTCAGATTGCATTCATGGAGAAGTTTTGTCCAAATCAAATATGGTTTGATGAACCAGTTCCACCTCCATAGCCCAAGTTGATTGAGTAGGTAGAGCTGATAGAAAAGGCACCCTTGCTTGCTAATCAGAATATCCCTCCAGTGGGGGTGAGGGGGATATCATGCTGGGCTGCAACACTAGCTGGATATGTTCGACCAGGAATGGACTAGGAAAAAAGGAAAAGCCTTGAATTCCCTGTGGGAAAGCTAGCTCCCTAACCAAAATATCCTTCGCAACATAAATCTCAAGTACGCAGAGAAATTGAGTTTCAGAACACTCACCATCAAACCATCTGAAGTGCCTGATGCCAATGAGTTGCAACTGACTAAGAGATGAGATATTGGAGAGACAAATGCCACAGACTTTCCATATGCCCCTCCGAAAAGAGAACCACTTGTTGTCAGTGGCATAAATCATCTACTTATTATAATCCTGATCCAATTCATGAAGAAGTTTTGTCCAAATCAAATATGGTTCAATGAACCAGTTCCACCACCATTTACATAGAAGAGCTTGATTGAAGACTTTCAAATTCAAGAACCCCAACCCTCTTAACTGATTTGGTCTGCAAACGAGATCCCATGAGACCAGATGCCTCATAATAAATCCCTCGTTCATCCTGTATCTCCATAGAGAGTTCTACCACCTAAGAGGGTAAGATATAGATTTGGGATGGACAAATTGTAATGCAGGTTAGAACACTGTTCAAAAGAATTAGCCTCCCTCCAATAGATAATAGTCTTCTGCCAAGGTCGAGCCTTCTTTGCATACACACTGCAAGGGAATCAAATGTTCCTTGTTTGGTTTGTGAGTTTATTTCTGGTATCCCAAATACTTGATTAGCAAGTTCACGAGCTTAAATTTGAACACTTGAGCTAACAAGCTTGTTTTAGGAGAAAAAGGCCCCAAATAATAAGGAAGTGAAGATTTGTCGAAGTTGATACTTCCTTAGTTCCTTTTGCTCGATTTGTAGGATACTGTGCAAAACATCAACAATCAAAATGAACATATAAGGGGATAAGGTTTACCTGTTTCATTAAGCCCTTTTTTGCAAGCAAACATCCTCCCTTAGTGGTCACCAGTTCTGAGCCTCTTGCTGAATTAGAATAGTCATGATACATGAAATCCAACCAGTAGGGAAACCAAAACAGATTGGAACATCCTGCAAGCTGCCCAACTAATATTATCAAAAGCTTTGGTGTAATCTATGTTGAGCATGACAAACTTCTTCCTATGTTTTCTACACCAGTTATAGTCTCAGAAGCGTTCATGAAGCAATCGGCAGCCTTACACCTTTACAAAAGCAAATTGCTGGGTCCCAATAGGATGATCTGGAACGAAGGGATGGAGCCTCTTGGCCAATAGTGTGGAAATGACTTTAAAAATTTGATTCTCTAAAGCTATTGGTTAAAACTCCGAGGCAGAAACAGCATCTTCCACCTTATAGATAAGGAAGATGAAGAAATGGTTCAGTGAATCAAAACCTGAAAAACCTCTATGGAAATCTATGAAGAACAGCAAAGCATCTTCTTTAATTGAGTCCCACATAGAGAGAGGAAATATGGCGTTGACTCATCAGGCCCAGGCTCTTGTTTTCCCCTAGGCTGTTAATAACTGATAAAAAGGGTGCCACCAGTGCAATGAGCTGATCGGGAATAATGGGGTCTATCATAGCTCAAAGGAGGAAATTGAGCTTAACATGACAGCAGTCAGGGATTCCTACTTAGGAAGAGAGGTGATCAGACAAGCTTTGAATAATAGTAGCCTCCTCGTGAATAATATTCTCATCATAAGCAAGAGAGTGTATCAAGTTTCTTTTCTTCCGTCCATTGGCTATGACCTGAATATGCTTACTTTCCTTTCTTGCTTCTTTGTCTTCTTTTTTTTTACCCCTGCTTTGCAAGGCTGCTCATCGTTCTCACAACCATCTTATCTTGTGCAGTTATTTCAAAATCTGAAGGCAGGCAGCTTGATCTTTTAATTTTGGATACACTATACAGGGTCAGTTGATTTCTTAGAGCACACGTATTTCTATATTCTTGTATGAATTTTCTTATGTAGGCTTGTTTATTTTTGTTTTTATTTGATTTCCTTTTGAGTGTTTTGGAAAGTTTTCCTTTTCTTCGCTGAGTTCATTTTATCTTTATAATAAGCTCATTTCTTAGACAGTTTTTGTACCAGGACCAATGGACAATATGGCCAAGGGACAATTGAAAAAATAATAATAATAAAGTTCAACTTTAAACTCCCATCATTTGGACTGCTTCCTCTTCGCTTGACCAATTTCACATGGCTTACTAGTTCTACCTGAAGTTCTAATTAAGTTCTTAATCAAGTGGTTACATTATAAGAGTAGGGAGTTGCATAGTGAATGTGATCTATAAAGGGCAGCCCGGTGCATGAAGCTCTTACTAATGTAGGGTCCTAGTGAAGGGTCTATTGCATGCAGCCTTACCCTGCTTTGAAAGAGGTTGTTTATGAGACTCGAACCCGTGACTCTATTGGTCACACGACAGTGAATGTGGTTGGCATAGTTATTAAAGTCATTTGCCTGGCTGCACCTAGGTGCAAGGCACAAACAAGCGAGCCTCTTGCACCTAGTCACCTTAAGTTAGCGCCTTGTGAGTCAATTATACAAATCTGAATATCTGGTGATGATGATAATGATATGATTGAGGAAGTTGATGAAGATTTAGATATTTGAAGTTTTTTAATTTAAATTATGCGTATAACATATTTATTTGCTATGAATTTTATATTTACATTATTATTTAATATTTTATGATTATAATTTTGTTAGTAAAATGTTTTGACATAAATTTTCTATATATGTTTGAATTGTAAAAATTTATAGCTAGAGCGCTTTATTTCGGTAAGGCGTGTGCCTCATGCCCCACAGCATCCATGCGCTTTTGGGCGCCTCACTCCTTGAATAATTATGGTGGTTGATACTATTACAAAATTCAATTGCCTCTAACAGCAAGTCATTAGTTGGTTGAAGCCTATCTTAATATATGCAAGAATAGATGATCTAGTTTTTGTTTGTGTACATTATACATATGCAAGAATAGATGGTCTAGTTTATGTTTGTGTTCTTTTTATATATATTCAAGAATATATTATGGAGTTTATGCTTGTGTATCTTTTAACATATATATAGTTAACTTCTCATTTAAGCCGGGATCAAGCCTCTATGAGGTTTGTCTAGATCACTTGGTCTTACCTTGGTCGTGGACTGTGCATGTACAAACTTGTTTTAGCCTAGCCGGTCATACCACTCCAAATATGCTCTCCTGTCTGTTTTTTTTTTCCATTTTTTTGAAATTGAATCAACAATCTTAGTGTTTCTCTAATGTGTGTGGTTATTTTATTGTCTTTACAGAAGAATTCTCACAATGTTCACCTTTGCCTTCCCCAGGTGTGGTTCAGTTTGCAATTTTTCATAAAATTAGTTGATTTGTTATTATCTAAACACGTAATCATGCTTTTTTAATGTTCAGACTCTCGATGCCTTGAAGAGAATATGTCCCAAGCAGGCCCTGCTGATTGGGATGACACATGAGTTTGATCACCACCAGGATAACATGTTTCTTACAGAATGGTCAAAACGGTAGAAAATCTTTAATTTGTCAAATAGGCGTTTTGTAGCTCTTTCACATAAGAACAAGCAAACTGTTAAACCCTTTTATTTGACTAGTTGATTTTAAGCAAGTTATCGTCCAATTAGATTTTATGCTTTCGAATGCCTTCAAGTAGTCAAACAAAATAGTGACTAGCTGATGTTGGAATATTTTATTTTATTTTTCAGAGAAGGGATTCAAGTGCAGCTAGCTCATGATGGTCTGCGAATGTTCATTGATCTGTAATTAGGTACAATCTCTAGCATTGTTTTTTATATTGTTTCATTCCTGGGCAAATATTTTGTTTTGCTTTATCATGGGCACGACACAAGTCCACTCTTACATTGTGCGAAGTTATTAAATGATCAGTTTCACTTCCGTTGGAATTGCTTGTATTTATAATGAACGTTCATTTTAAACATTCGTACTACCTCTTTTAAGTAGGAAAATTAGCCTCTTTACCATCTCGACAGATGTGCGCTAACACAATTTATGCCTCGGCCTATTTCTCACAGTCAATCTATAACTAGGAGGCCCTTGATTTGCATTTTACCTGGTCATTTAATTGCAGCAATTCTTTGTTTAGACAAGACAACGAATGAAAACATATCAAGCAAATTAAGTTCTGATAAACTCATCGAGCTTGATTATTTGAGTTCTGCTTCTTTTTGCTTTTTTATCCCCAGAAATTGAAAGACTCCACGACGTCACGCTGATGCCTCCCGGAAGGAGCTGCAAATGCTGAGACATGGTCCAATGATACATACGTTTCTTTTTGACTAATTTCTTTCTTTACCAGAATTGTATACCCATGAGATATTGTATTGCTAGTCATACTGTTACACCGATACGAATAAAATACAACTATGCTGATAATATTGGAAAGTTATAATTCTTTTTTTTTTCAAGTTATAAATTGACGCTTGTTTATTGCATGATAGTTTTCAAGTATTCAGGGCAATCCAGTGCATACAATCGGAGGCTTTAGGTCCAATATAACCTAGAAATAAAACATGAAGAGAAGGGGGAAAGTCATAATAATATATATATATTTTTCTTTTATCTTCCATTTAAATAACCCAATCTTGAGTTTTAAAATCAAATTAGATTTATTCTTTTTATCCTATTTTTATTCTGATTAGTAGATTGAACTAATTGTTTTGATATGCTTTTAGCTTTACGAATCAATCATGATCATTCAAGTAACAAAAAGATTTGTTGTGGAACCTGTTTCGTTGGAAAATTTTTAAAGTGATTTGAGGATCACTTTTAAATCTAAAACCTAATTCAGCCAATTGAGTTGAAAATCAAATCCAAAAGTGATTTTCATTGGAAATTTTTAAAGTGATTTGAGGAGCACTTTTAAATAAAAAACCTAATTCAGCCAATTGATTTGAAAATGAAAATCCGAAAGTGATTCTGTTCAGTCAATAAAGGCAACCATTTAATGCGACCAAAACGCTAGCAGTGAGTTGATACCAATTAAGAAGATTGATTGAAGATCCAAATCGTAGAGTGTTTAATCACTCATATCATAATAATGGCGTAAAAGAAGACCACAAAAGGAAAGCAAACAACCATTTAATGTGAACCTACACTGAACTGGGTGGTGAGATAGTCTTAGTTGAAAATTCAGTCAGGTATCGTTAGTCTAGGTAGGTCAGTTGGTCCAAAGCAGCTAATTAGTTTTTGTTGGTTGGGTGGATTAGGCGAGACACGAGCTGTGTGAGTCTAATGAACTTGGCAATCTAAGCATGCCATGTAGGTGACCTAGCAAGTCCAGCAAGTGATTCAAGCAGATTGTGGACTAGCAAGCTTGACACGCTGCCAAGTTGGGTGCCCACTGCATGAGCTAGACGTACGTCGGTCAAATCGGTCAAGTCTGGTGAGTTGGATTGTCAAGTATGGTAGATTAGAAAGCCATCTTTCTCAGCAAGCGAGGTGGTTCTGGCAAATCAAGACAATAACAATGAGGTCAACGTTAGAATTGTAAATAAATCAAATGTTCATGGATAAATTTGATATTCAATTTGATAAGAACTTATTTTATTTATATTCATTTAATACATATCAAATCAATTAAATAAATAATTTTAAACAACTCCTTAAATTAAACAAATAAACTTGAACATATATATGTTTAATGTTCATAAACGTTCATGAACAACCTTAATGAAAAATATTCATAAACTATATTCATTAATAAAATTTTCATCGATATGCTAAATAAAAAAAAAAATTAAAATGAACAAGTTTAAATTATCAAACTCAATAACCAATCAAACAAGTAAAAAATTTCAAACAATCAAGTTTACATTGAGAGTCCAATAACATCAAAATGAATCAAGTTCAAGTCAAGAACTCGATAGCATCTAAATGAATCAAGTTCAAACTAAATTTTAACCAAACTCAAACTCATAAAAAATAAATCAAGTTAAACTCAAATAATCAGCTTAGTTTATTTTAAACTCTAACAAAGAGTTTACTAACAAGAACAGAAGATGAAGGGATAGGTGTTAGTTGTTGAAAATGAAAGACAGAAATAAAGTGAAAGAATTTTCTTTCCAATTTTTCAGTCTGTTTTAAGTTTTGTGATGGCTCGTGAACATTGATGAATCCAATGTGCGACTATCAACCAAAAACATATTCCATTATACAACAGATACAATAAAGAGCATCTTTGGAGAACCATGTGGAAAACAAGTTTTCTTGATTTCATTGAGACAATAAGCAGTTGACACCAGACCATAAGTTGAATATGATTAGGCATGCGATACAAGGAGAAAGACGATGCAGTAATCCTATACTTTGTATAACTTAGCTCAGAACTATAGTAGTAGAAATTAGCAAAACCAACTACAGCACCAGAAATGCAGCATTGATATGTGACCGGTTCGACGAATCTGTTCTGCCTGTTTAGCTGTTCTGGTAGCCTGTCGCTTCCTCTTCGCTTCAGCAAGTGCTTGTTTCTGCTCTACCCGTCGATGTGTCACTGCAAGTTTCTTAACCATCTTGCCTTGTGCTTGAGCTTTCATCCATTCAGCTTGGGCCTGAGCAAACAAACAAACAAACAATAGATATAGGAAAAGATAGATCAAGAATATTACTTCTATTATTCAAACAAAATCAATGTTATAATCTTCTAAGGGTAACATCATTAAACTTTTAAGCACTTGAAAGATTAAGAAAGAGCATAGAAGTACCATATTGCTAGCATTTATGTACAAAGTAAGAATTTGAAGTTTCTCAACTTTCAAACGAAGAAACGATAAGCTGACCTTTGCATTTCAATGTCTTATTAAGAAGCATCATCAAAGAGAAAATGAGGGATTCTCAAGTTTAAAAGACTTTACATTCTTTGGAATCATAATCTAAGAGTTGGAATGTATGAACTCTAGGAAACAGGAAGTTGAAAATTTGGTGATTGTGGTGTCCCCCAGCAAGTGGAATCAAAGCAACAAGTGGTATCATAAGTGGATCTTTATATGGAGCCTCTAAAGTTTCCTAGTAGGTAAGGCAAGTAGCACATAGAATAAAATTATATGAAAATGGCAAGGAATTCAGCAAACATCAAAGGATTCATAAGAGGCTCAGTTAACCTTTATGATGATTGAGAATATCAAATCTATTAATGGAACAAGGTTTTGATGAAGAAGAGCGTGGCATCAAACTATAACTTGCAGATATTGTCATTCATATGGCGGTTAATCATATTATGACATACGACGCTATGCAAAAAAGTGGAGGCACATAGCATGACAAACAGTGTCATTAACTGCATCTATCTTAAAAGGTGGTTGTACCTGTTCTATAAACAAATTATGAAAACTTGATGGAGCATCTAAACATTTTCAGGCTATGGTTAGAGATCTCAAATGGTAACTTAGTGCACATATTAATTACTTTACTACTTGAATCATCTACTTTTTTAGTGAAAACTCTTCTAGTCGGCAGGAGAGATAAAGTGACTCTACAGAGACGGTTAAGGGAAGCTATTATATATGTTGCTTAAAGGAAAGAGTTGCTAAGTTAAATTTAAGTCAGAGTTAGTTATATAAGGCAGAGGTGCAATAAAAGAATTACTCAAAAGATAATTTCTATATTGTAGATCTAGATGTGAGCCTAGATCTTCAAAGGATATTTAGTGTTGCAGGTGCAATGCAAAGCATATGGTTTAATCAGAAGAAATTATCTAGAGAAGGCAAAGATTCAGGGTAGTGTGTAAATAGTCAAAACTAAGGGCATTGTTTCTCTTATGTCTCAAAGCAAAAGAATGCACCTTCTATAATATAGTATATAGACTTAGCTTGTGTCGTGATGTTTATAGCAAGAGGGAGAGGGAGTTGTTTCAGATGTTTGATGCAAGTTTTTAACCATGACTATAAATCTAAGATATAAGTCATAGGTGAAGGTACAACAAGTCGATGAAGTCAAACCCGATTAAACTAGAGGAATACGACACATCTTGGGGAGATAAGAGGAATTTAGTTTTACAAGACAGTTACATTAACAAGGTACCAGTACAATGGAACTAGTGAAGTTCTGAAGGTTGATTTGTGGTAAGAAGATCCACATAATGAAAAGGTTATAGAAAGGTTTATATCATCTGAAGACATCTCTAGAATGGATAAGATAGTTTGCATATGTAGAGTGCTCAAGACATACAATGCAACTCAATTGTGGCAAGATGATGAAAAGATAGATATATTGATTATTTACAAGTGTAGGGATTCCTACAATTTTCCTCCACAGTATAGTATCATCGATCGTATCAAATTATATAGAGACTAAATTAAGGTAGAATAAGAAATGTGGATTAGATGACTTTTGGCTCGTATAGTGACAGAGCAGAACCTCTCTTGATTATCACCTTAAGAGTTTCAGACATAGTGGAGTGTTAATGTGGATATAATTGGGTTCAATAACTTATTACACCTAATAAGCCTAGCTATAGGTTAAGTGCCAACAAACACAAGTTTAGGATTTCTTAATGAATTTCAGTATAGTTTTTCATTCAAAGAGACATTTTAGTATTTGAAAAATGCGAAGATGAGTTTTTCATTCATGTTGAGGAAGAGTTTAGGAATGATTGAGAGTCCTCTTGTAAAAAGTTTAGCTGACGAATTTATTGTACTTTTGCTCTCATAGTATTCAGATTTAGATTCTCTTTGAGGATATAAACTTAAGCTAAACCGCATTAAATTGTTTTTTTGTGGTGTTTGTATTATTGTGCCTAGGCAGATAAAGATACACCATGCAACCTTATGATGAGGGTTATTAAGTATTCTAAATGCATCAATATTGATCTATAAATGTGTTCCTTAAGGCAGTCGATTATGCAAGAGGTGCAAGAACACCTCCAACCCCATCTAGTGGAATCAAAGCTTTTGTTATCCCAATAGTTAAACATATAAGAAATTGCACAATTAACTAAAAAGTAGATTCAATGTGATTGAGACTCTTTAAGTGATATAAAAGTTTGAATGCACTGAAAACTTCAGAAGGCTCCATTCTCTAGTGAATAAAGATAAATAATATTATAACAAAGCATTTGATTTTTTTGTTCACTTTTTTTTTTGATAATCCAGCTGTCCGGGCTTCACACAACTAATCTTGGAGGTAGACTACCTTTTCCTTGGTTCACCTAATAGGTAAATCTAAAGCATAACTTATGCACACTTAAAAACCGATCTCCAAGATATTCATTTCATTTTTTTTTTTACTTTTGTTTTATAGAGAAATGTTGTCCTTTTTCATACATATGATAAGGAGGAGCTCCTAAAATGGAAATTGTTGGACAACAATATAAGTGTCACTGCATCGTGGCAAGGTGAGACCCAACACAGGCTAGTTTTGACTAGTTTTTTATGGGTCATGCCACAGCTAGCCTAACTCCAACCCAGTCATGACAAGCACAACTCCAAACATTTTGTGTTGAGCACAACCTAAAATAGGCTTTGGGTGACTCATGTCCATGGTAACATGATAATTTACATTAAATTTTATAAAAAAGAAAAAGATAAAAATTAAATAAAATTATTTTTATAAAGATTAATTAAAATCTTGATATTAAAACATATTTTTATTTTAAAAATATAAAATATTTTAAATAAAAATTAATAATAAATTGACTAAGTTTGGGCTCAAGAATCTGCTAGGTTTGCTAAGCTAGCACAACATGGTCCAAGGTGGGCCATGCCAGATCATGACATGAGTAGCACGACCCAATTCACTCCTCTAAGGAGCATTGATGGCTTGTACTCTACGTAGATGGATCTTATTAGTGTAGGCTAAATTATGTGTATTTCATATTTTATGTACCCTACATCTAGCCTAATTTAATATAAATTATGTACATTATATCAGCCATTGATTTTTGACTTACTTTCGTAAAGGATGAAGAACAAAAATAAAAATTAGATGACGTCCTTAACTTATATCAAATAAGGCCAAACTAATTGTACTATAAAGTGGAGATTTTATCAAAAAAAATATTGCTACATAAATATCAGTGAACTATAAGGGTGTGCATATAGTTTTACTCTTGTTGGTTGTTTGCTTTTATTTCTTTTCTTTCCTGAACTCTTTTCTCTCTCCATATTTCATTTGTGTGACTGCATGAAATAATCCACATTTCCTTTTAGACGAGTAAAATAGAAGCCTTTAAGGTTATCAACAGTCTTACCTCAATTCTCCTCAGTTTCATTTCATATTTTGCTTTCTGATGGTCCTCCCATGCTTGTATTTTAGCCTCTTCACGACTATACCTGAAATAAGTTAGGGATTCAATCTCCTGACCTCAACATGTACAAAGTCATGCTACTAGTTAAAGTCTCCAAGTCATTTTACTGCAATCATTACAAGTGAAATTGAAATTAAGCAATTTACGAACACAACAAGTATCAATGGCAATATGGCCATTCACATTAAGTAATTTGTGTTCACAGTTAGCAAGGTACCTATGGCTCTTACTATGTGAATTGCCTTGTCCCATTCGTTGACTTTAAAAGGACAAAGTAGGCCCAACAACACAGTGGGTTTACTCATTCATGCCACAGGGTTTAGATTTCATTCTGTTTCAATTCAAGGCTGCATATTTTCCGTCTAGTAGAAAACTTGCTAGCAACCAAAATACTCAAAACTCAAAGCTGAACTGCAATCACCTTACATAGCGTTCAATGGATGGATTAGATCTGTGCAATCAATTGAAAATGACATGGTTTAGCTTGATGATGATGATGAGAGAAAAGAAGACTAACTTATGTGCTATGTGCACATACTTAATCAAGTCTATGTCACTAAACAATCTACAATGGGTCCTAGATTTGTCACTCATGCAGAGGATCTAGATGCTATACTAAATAATTCCTAATAGTCAATGCACATTGGTTCCCTGCAAGAATATAGATATGTATTTATAAAACATTGAATTGGCATAATAGAATCACAAATCATTGTGATCCTCACATAAAGATATAAGGGGTATTCTCTTAATAATTGTGAGCATGTGTCATCAAGAAACTTAAAGGAGCTAATTTGAATGAATCGATAAGCAAATAACAAAGAAAATGACAATCAGAAAAAAGCTTTACATTTAATGAATGAGACAAGGAAATTTATGTCTCTTTCCAGATTTAGGTGGCACTCGGGCATGTGTTACGTACATGCTTCCAAAATTTGAAAATGTCCGTTCAAAAATTTAAAAAAGTGGATGGGTGGGGTGGATGGTTCAGCATGGATGTTCCTTGAAGACTAAATGACACCTGGACACATAACACTCTCTAGTTATTAAGGTTCACGTTAACAAATGTTGAATAGATGAATATTATTGAGAACAAAGCAAGAATAAGTAAAATAGCACAAAAGTTGACTGCAAAACTACTTTCTTCATTTACTTTATTACATAAAATGTAGTCTTGGATAAGAATATACTTACCATCTACAAAAGTAACACTCATGTCCGAGAAAACTGTTAACATCCAAAATGGACTATTTCTAGAAATGTTAAAGAGCTAAAAATATGAACTAACAAATAATACCTGAAAGTATATACAGATTTTTGGGATTCCTCCCATGCAACTGCACGGGCTTCGAATTCTGATATTTTTATTCTTTCTGAGTCTAGACTGGAAGAAGTATGCTCTTTGTCATCTTTACTAGCCCAGGAAGCAATGTTCAACTTACCAAGTTGAATTCCAAGGGCGGCTATCTCTCTTCTTGTTTTCAATTGCACATCTTTATCAGACAATTCTATGTTGCTGACATTCTTTTGCATTTTTAACTCATCCTGTGTATTTGAACCAGCAGGGGTCGAGGGTGGTGTTTCTTTTTTTGGACTTGATGGAGTTGAAGAAAGTGGACTTCTGATGGGAGTCGTTGCACCAACAGGTGTTCCAGTCCTCGAAGGGTCCTGGCTTGGAATGGGTGTCATCTCTGTTCCAACATCTCTCATTGAAACAGACTGAAAATCAGGTGTACCTACATAAATGAATCAGAAATTTATCGAAAGCTTTTTAAAAAGAAAAATAAAGCTAAAATAGCTAGTGAATTATGCATTATTTAAATTTAACAGTTAACATTGCAAATATGTATGAAGGATTTCTAAGACTACTCTTGTATAGGTATTTGCTATAGGGTTCTCTGATGTCAATAACTCATTTGTCATCCAAAAAATATTATATTAAATTCATAATAGAATTGAGAGATACAGTGTCAAGTATCATCCTAACAATAAGATCCAAAAGAAACAGGAATCACAGAAAAACCAGTCATTAAGGGCATTTTAGAACTTTTAGGACAATAGTTCATAAAGGTATGAATTTATTAGAAATAACACAAGGTAGTCTAAGTATTTCTTACCAGATATATTAGTTGTAGGGTTTTCTGGGGCATTGGGCTTGCTATAGCAACTGGTAACAGAAGATAAATCTGTCAACCCACTTGCTCCAGTTGTGGAGTTCAAATTGGATGGTGAAGAAGTAGGAGTAAAAGAGAACTTCTCGGTCACAGTTTGTGATGCAGATTTGTTCACGCTGCCATATTTTGAATCTGCTTCCTGTAAGAAAGAATGTCTTTCTACATTCCTATACTCTGGTGCAAGCTTATTGGAAACAACTTCCAGGCACCCCAGGTTTTGCCCAACAACCTTCTTTGGAACATTTGGCTTTAAATGCATAATTTGTCGATGAAGTATCCATCTCTCAGCATCATTCCACTTCGACGGAAGATTCTTCAACAAGGGGCTAGCCACTTGCTGCTGCAGCAGTCTGTCCCCTTTATGAAACTCAAAACTGCGAACGCTACCATTGTCATTAACACCATCATGGGCTATTCCATCTTCTGGTATTTGCACTGGATGGACTGTGTTCAAATTGCTGGTTGAATCAGCCAACATAGGATCAGATTTAACAGCATCTCGAGTCTTATTGCAACAGATATCAACTTTGACTTTGGAAAGAAAATCCTTCCGAAAGGATGGAGTTTGATCTCCCTGAGAATAGCTAAGAACATTCTTGACAGACAACTCCAATCTTGGAACTTCTGAGTTTACAATAGCACTCAGAGAAGTAGCACCCTTGGACTCTTTAAACCCAACTATAACCAAGAGAAAGGCATTATTAACCTTAAGAAAATATGTAGCCTACGAAGTTTTAAACATATGACCATAGAAGTACAAATATTTTCCTCTAAATGCAAACTTAATCTCTCATTGACATTTAATCAAACATCCAAAGCTCACATTGACTGACCTTCTTCCTCAAAATCTTCAGCTAATAGGCTGCTTTTGGAGTGCTCCATTTCCTCAAGCTTGGAAGGAGATGCTCTAGACGGACTATTCCCTCCTTCCTTCTTTTGAGCACCACTGCGAGTGCCTAATAATTTAATCCTGAGCTTACTGGGAGAAATGACTCCCATCTGCAAATACAAATTAACAAACAAACACAGACTGAATAGTGAATACTTAACAGGATTCAACATATTTAGAACTGCAAATCAACAATGAGACGTAATCCGCTAAAGATCTCACTCAAATCCCATTACACTCACACATACTACTAGCTCATGCAAGTAGAAACCCAGATCAAAATGAGCACCAAAAGCTATCACAAATCGCATGCAAGGCCTCTAGAAATCTGTGGCATTGTCAAATGCAGTTACGTGTTCTCGTGCAGGCACAAAGTGACAGGCGCAGCAAAGACAAATCTTTGTGACACATGAAATAGTTGAAAAATCCAGCGGAACAGTGAAAGGCAAGAAAGAGATTTACGACATATTTAATCTCGACAATGAACTTAAAACCAGCACCTGAACTTTGTGAATCCTCTCATACTCCATTTCCTACACTGCTACACACACAGTGCTGTGTTCTTATGAGTTGTCGCCAAAACGCCAGAGTCGAGTTTAAGCAAGGAAGCGAATCGGCGGTGTCTCCGATTCCTCGGGGAGCTTCAAGCACTTTTATTATTTCTCTTGGAAATTACTTTTTTTGCTTTTATTTCGACACCCCTGGAAATTTGAAGCTTTTGGTTAAGGTAGAGGCAAACTTTTTTCATATTCACTTTTATAGTAACACTAACTAATTTAGGCAAACTGATATAAAATCTTTCTCTAACAAAATTAATTAAAAGCATCTTAATTTATGAATTCAAAGAGATTTCTTTTAAAATTTGTTCCCGCTTAATAAATAAAGAATAGTCTCCTTGAAACAGCCTTTTATACTAGTCTTATTTATAATTTAGAATGAGTGTTTTTTTATTCCTAAAAAGATGAAAGATATGCCATAAAGACTAGCCAACCTAATGGGGATTGAATATAAAAAGTAGTGATAATAGAAATCTAGGAATAATGAAAAGAAACGAGGCAGCACCACTTTTGTTTAAATCTCGGGTGGAGTAGATGGAGCCTCCGGGGTTTTATAGAGATTTTTATTATCACGGAATGAATGTTGGATTTTTGGACTCTAAATTTGTCTAGTTCATCAATTGGAGTAGATGATGGATTAAACAAGTCCAAGAAAATGATGGATTGGATTCGAGATCAAACTGTGGCACATCAACAGCCGGATCGGACCTTGAGATTGGTGCTCCATTGGCTTCTCTGTTTGGCATTCAATTTCCATGTTTATTCATTCACTGCAGGGCCAGTCAAAGTTTCTTCTCGGTGACCCAAAAAAATATTACGTGTGGTAGAGAAAGTGCTGTCATGCCCATGCCCTGTGTGTCAGAGCTTAGGGTTCCTGTAAAAGCCGCAATCATCGCTCACAAGAATAAAAAGACAATAAAATTAAAGGTTATAAAAGATGTTTCTATTTTGGCTCTTTACAAATAAGGAATTAAGCACTGATATCTACTAAATTAGATTTTGCAGCGGTAACTAAGGCTGCACAAGTTAGACTGACAGAATAATTGCATTGCAGCAAAGACAAATCTTAAAAAAAAGTTTGATTTTGAATTGGAGAGTTTGAAAATGTTGCATCATTGTGTTCAACGGGGGCAATGATCACCAAAAGGCTGCTCACGTATTTTGTGCTTGCAATTTGATAATACAACGAACCATGTCGGAGACAAGCGCAATGTGACAAACATGATGTGGAGTTGATCATTGGGGGAAGAAATTGTGCTCCCTTAAGGAGAGGCATTGCATCCATCGCCAACATAGGGAGACTGATCATTTTGTCACCACTTAGGCTAGAATATGTTAGCAAATTTTGAATGACATTGTTGGATCAAATCACACAGTCGATGATAGGTGGGTTTTGGTAACCATCTGCAGCTGACATGATTGTAGTGGGTGTTTGTCAGTTTGACAAAATTTGAATTGGGTGAGCTCCGAAAGCACGTTTCTCCTACCTCTTCTGTGCTAATACTGAAAACAAGTACCTGCATGTAAGAAATCTTAATTATAGTTCAGTGTAGGGCGATCAACCCGTGAAATGGAAGGCAGGAGAAGGCAGCTTCAGTTAATAGGACTACTTCCATACAGAGCTGTCCTTCAGCTACACATCCAGAATTGAAAACGCAAACCAAATTTTCATGCCTGAAGTTCCTGCAAAATAAATAAGAAAACGCAAGTGTAAACCTAAATTCTACATACATTGGCATCTGGGAAGATGTAACTGTAGCAAGACTGGCTGTGTACAAATTGACATGGGCATTGATGAAGTGGAAATGAATTTCTTCTGAGGCAATTACTTGACTAAGAATTAAAACAGTGGAGTCTGTTTCCTTGAAATGACCACTTTCTAGTATTAGGAAATTGTAATTCATAATGAGTAAAGCACATGAGAGGGTCACAAATTGTCATACCTTCCCTTAAGCTGACCGAGAACTTCTTGAGCCTTTGCACCATATCCATTTTCAGCACCATCCTACAAAAAACAGAATAACTGAGAATTCAAAAATGTGATAATGAAGTAAGCTACTTTTCAGGAATCAATATCTGAAGACAATATACCTTGGCCCAGTAAGAATTATCCTTGAGTCTGTCATCAACAAATTTAACATCATCCACCTTTACTCTTTGAAATGGGATAATACTTTTTGGCTGCAAGAACAATAGATAATCCATGAAGTACATGAAAATATGTCAAAATCTCAGGTTTAATTACAAGCATAAAGAACAGAGAATGTTCAATATTTAATGCAAACCAAATAAACCCTCTAAATATTTAATGTCAATAAAAAAATCTTAGTTCAGCATATCACAAGATGAAAAATAGTTATGATAATAATTATGGGTTCTGATACGGTGTATATTTTGTGGGGTCGATGGGATGATGTGGTTATGAGTCAAGGGTCAAAAGTGAAGTTGATCTAGAGGTCAGGAAGGTCAGAAGTCAAGCCTCCGTGGTCGGTCAACAGTCAAGCTGATGTGGAGGTCAGGAATGTCAGAAGTCAAGCCTTAGTGGCCGGTCAGCAGTCAAGCTGTCATGAATAGAAGGGATGTCAAAAGTCAAGCTTACGTGGCCAAAGTCAAAGTCTCAGCGGATAGGGCGGTCAAAGGAGGGGATTATAAGACCAGCCCCGACAGTGGGTAATAAACGCGCCCGCGAGATGGGCATAGCTGAGGACTGAGACTATAAACAAACGGGTCGGGACACAGACCTAGCGTGCAGGTCGGGATATCCAAACCAAGGATCACAGGTCGGGACACAGACCTGGCGTGCAGGTCGGGACATCCAAGCCAAGGATCAGAGGTCTGACATAGACCCAGCGTGCAGGTCGGGATATCCAAGCCAAGGATCACAGGTCGGGACACAGACCTGACGTGCAGGTCGGTACATCCAAGCCAAGGATCAGAGGTCAGGCACAGACCCAGCGTGCAGGTCGGTATATCCAAGCCAAGGATTACAGGTCGGGACACAGACCTGGCGTGCAGGTCGGGACATCCAAGCCAAGGATCAGAGGTCTGACACAGACCCAGCGTGCAGGTCGGTATATCTAAGCCAAGGATTACAGGTCGAGACACAGATCTGGCGTGCAGGTCGGTACATCCAGGCCAAGGATAAGAGGTCTGGCACAGACCCAGAGTGTAGGTCGGGATGTACAAGTCATGGATAGCAGTGAACAGTAAATAGGTCAGGACATAAATTTAGCTTGCCGATCGAGATGTGCAGACTGGATATAGCGGATGATAAAGGCAAGTCTGGATACAAGTTTAATACAGATCGGGGCATACAACAGATCGGGGCATACAACAGATTGGGGCATAAAAGTCAAGGATAATAGTATATAAAAGCAGGGCGGGTCCAGATCTCGGAACGCAGACTCGTCGTTCAGGCACTACAGGACAAATCAGCCAAAGAATCGTAACCGCTTGTCAGAGAATGTCAGAGAATAATCAAGGTGTCAGGGAATATGCCAACAGTTGGGGCTCAATACACCTTCGGTTTTGTCGCCAGCCTATTAAGAAGAGTCACGTGTCAATCACCGCCGGACAAAGCCTGACAGCCGACATTCCCTGACACCCGTCAAGACCAAGAAACTTCCGTTGCAGTATAAAAAAGGATGCCTTGTCCCTTATGCAGATACGCTCACTCGTCATTTCTCACTAGTCTTTTACTTTTCGTCCTTTCTCTGTAATTTTTGGGGAAAAAGTACTTGACTTGAGCGTCGGAGGACCTGACCCGGGGACTTTTTCCCTGGTTCTTGGTCTCTAACGATTGGTGGACTCGTCTGAGTGTGTGCAGAGCGACAGCGTCATCATCCTGGTCATTTCTCTCCGTCGGCTGCCCGTGTGAACCGTTCCAGGGGGCACCCGATAGCTTCAACCTTCGAAGACCTTTCGTCAACTCCCCATACAATAAGGCCTGCCTTCATCCGACTCAGCTTCCGGACAGGATCAGGTTCCAAACACAAAAAAATTGCAAGATGGATCAGACAATAACTATCATTTCAGTAGTGTTCAAATTGCAACATAGATTAGACCCTATCTATCAGTTCAGAAGTGTAGAAACTATAGCCCCGGGGGTAGGCACCCATGCAGTCTCCCAAGAACCCCCATGGTTTGATTCCCATTTGTAGCGCATTGCAAAGCATTTTCCTCTTGTCGGATGACAAATCTAGGATGATGGACTATTGGGCTGGACCATAGTTTGCAGAATCGCGATCCTACGCATAATCCATTTAGGATCAGGATCGGATCGGTCAGAATCGGATCGTAGAATCGTACGATCCTACCAAAAATCCTTAAAATCTTATCATACATGATTAATAATTAGAAAAAATACCTTAAAAACTCATTTACATATAAATAACTAACTAATTTTGTATATATATATGCAATCATGTACCCTCAATACCTCAAATTACATTACTACATGTACAAATTTAAATTAACTTGTAATTTAACTATCATTCTCGCATAGTAATAATATTTATATTTTCATATCATAAAATGAAATAATATAAAATTTCTATTAACACAATAATAATAACACATTCAATGTCGAAAATATTTCCTTGGTTTATAAGATAATTTAATTTAAAGGTTAACAAATCACCTGACGTATATAACAAAATCTATTGAATCCTTTGATTAAAATATGAACGTCGGAAATAATCTTCTAAAGACTGGTTGATGGCATACAATACTAGACAATAGGCATCCAAAAACTCATTATTTTGGGGAAAAGAAATGACAGAATATTATTAATAAAAAAAACTAACTCAAAAATAATTAAACATATGTTTAAATAATTTAAACTCCTAATAAGATTAAAAAAAAAAGACAATAAAAAAAAAGATAAAATCTTCTAGACATTCGAAAAGGATTTAAATGATATTTTTTGGGTTTGAAATAAGGTAGTTAAGGATAAACTTTGAAATTTATTAAAGATCTCTGAACGAGCTTTGATTCGATATATTATAGGTCTCGTGGTTCAATCCAAATCAAAAGTTATGACCTCTCAAAGCTTCCACCGATCCTGCTCCGATTCTGCACCGATCCTGTTCCGATCTTGTTCCGATCCTACCGATTCTGTTCCGATCCTACCGATCCTGCTGCGATCCTACTGCAAAAAATGATTCTACACGATCCTGGATCGATTTTGGATTTCCGGATCGTAGGATCATACGATTCTACGATCCGGATCGCGATTTTGCAAACTATGGGCTGGACTATGAGCATTTTCGGATTTACCCACAGATAAGAAACTTCCATTGGACCGATCGATCATCCTCAGAATTAGTCTGTCCGAAAGGCCAGGTGCTAGCTAAAAAAATGTACAAATAAAATACATTGATTTAGCAAAATCTTTAGAATATTTTTTTTTTTCAAATTTAGCACATCATTTCATTTTTATCAAATCTAGCACAACATACACTTTGTGTTAAAATCTAAGATCCATCAACTAGTTATTCGTCCATCATTAAAAAATCACATGGCATCTATGTGGCATCTAAAAAAATGCATGTTGGGAATGCCGGTGTGGAAAGGGAAAATAATAAATTATTTTCCCCACTCTTCTTTGCCAAAAGAAACTGAAGTTGATCTCCATTCTACATCTCTAAAGTGATATCTCACTGTCACCACCCCCATTCATCACGTCAAACTCCATCCGCAAATTCCTAAAATATACATATTATTTAAAATGTGGACAACATTACGATTATTTTTGGAGGAGTTACCTATGCGTGAGTTTCGTATTTGCAAAATGTGAAACTTAATTAGTTTTGCATTCTGCAAATGCGAAAAAGATGAAACTGCCAATCCTTCTGCAAATGGCAAAAAAAAAATTTTGTTTGTTTTATAGCTTTCGCATTTGCTAAATGCGAAACTAAGAAAGAATTTTTTGTTTTACAACTTTCGCATTAAAACTAAGAATTTTTTTATTTGCTGCGAAAGCATTAGTTTTGCATTTGCTAAATGCGAAAGCATTAGTTTCGCATTTGCTAAATGCGAAACTAAGGATTTTATTTTTTTTGTTTGCTAAATGTGAAACTAATGCTTTCGCATTTAGCAAATGCGCAACTAATGCTTTCGCAGAAAACAAAAAAAAAAAATTTTAGTGTAAACTAATGTTTTCGCATTTGCTAAATGCAAAACTATAGCTTTCTGCTCCAAGAACTTATAAACAAATCTTTTTAACAAAACTAATCTTGATTGCAAAAATAGCTGATGAAAGGTGATGAGTACAAAATTTTTTTTTAAGAAATATCATATATGAAAAAAGAACCATAATATGAGGGGGACCAAACCTAATCTCATACTACAGTTTACAAGGACTCCAAAGATTTACATGAATATTCAAAATAAACCAACTCCTCACCATACTTACATTCCAAACACTCAAAACAAGAAAATAATTACAAACTCTTTAACAAGAAAAGCACTTCCTTGTAAACTACTAACCCCAAAACAATCAATAAACTCTTCAAATAAGAAAAACTCATATAAAAAAAACCACTTCTTGATAAAGAAAACTCCATCTCTTTTTTTCCTAGAGCTACCAAAGAATCCATATTTTTCAACCAAACAGTATCACCAAGTCATCAGCCCCTTGTAAGATAGAAAAATTATGAAGTTTTATATCAAATGGATATCCCTTAAAACCTAAAGCAAAGCACTATAAAAAATTCCATGCACCACAATACAGATACACCATAAAATCTCCATAGCACCAAGATCAGATAACACAAACAAGAATCCACCAAAAATCAAATAGCATCCAATTCCACCCACAAAAGTATCCTGATATCAACAGCAAAAAAAGACCATAAACCACCAACCCAAACCATCAATATATCTATAATATCAACCAAAATCTGGAAACATCAAGAAAGTCCCATCAAATTTACCACACAAAACACCTCCATATTCCACTTCCTACATCATCATTATTTCCAGCAAATCATAATAAAATCAGCAACAAAAGGGCATATTCAGATAAACGCCCAAGTAAATAAGCACAAGTCTATAACAGAAATAAAATCCACCACATAAAATACCACAAACCACATACGAACATTTGCACCTCAACAACTTCCAAGAATTCCTCAACTTCATCAATATTTGAAACCAAATTTCTTGTAGAATAAAACAATAAACAACTACACCACACTCATAAAAGATAAATTGCACATAATATCTACAGCAACTCACCCCTACATATTTTTACAAACCTTCCACCGAAATCCCAACCAAAACACCAACAGCAAAGAAAATCTAATCAAAATTAATATATATCCTTGCAAAGAAACCACCGACAATAAAAGCCAGAACATACAAAGATTTTAGAATTTCATACTGTTGGTGCAATATTTCCTAGGTCAAGGTTGATCTAGTTAATTGAGCTTGAATTGGTTCGAGCTTGAATTGGTTCAAGCTTGAGTCTTGATGTTTGGATTTCGATGTTTGACAATACATGTAGACAACACATGGAGATTGCAGGTGCGATTGTTCATGTGGGGAGATTGTGAAGGAGAGTCAAGTAGGTCAAGGTTGACTGGATACTTGACTGGAAAGTCCTGGTGAGTGAAGCCAGGCAAATGGAAAGTCCTGGTGAGTGAAGCCAAGCAAATGAAAAGTCCTAGTGAGTGAAGCTAGGCAGAAGAAAAATCCTAATGAGTGAAGCTACGCAGAAGGAAAGTCCTAGTGAGTGAAGCCAGGCAAAAGGAAAGTCCTAGTGAGTGAAGCTAGACAGAAGGAAAGTCATAGTGAGTGAAGCTAGACAGAAGGAAAGTCCTAGTGAGTGAAGCTAGGCAGAAGGAAAATCCTAGTGAGTGAAGCTAGGTGAAAGTCCTGGTGAGTGAAGCCAGGCACAGGAAATCCAGATGGATCAAGTTTGATCAAACATCTGGTGTTGGGAAGTCCAAGTAGGTCAAATGGATGACCGGATACTTGGCACGGGAAATCCAGGTGGATCAAGATTGATCGGACACCTGGTGGAGATAAGTCCAAGTGGGTCAAGGATGACCGGACACTTGGCAAAAGGAGAAAAGTCCAAGTGGATCAAAGGGATTGACCGGACACTTGGTGAGGGAGTCCTAGCAGGTCAAGGATGACCGGATGCTAGGCGTGATATACCAACAGGTCATGGTTGACCGGATGTTGGTTGTAGGGACTCTTGGACTTGATTGGGCAAGTCCACATGGGCTGGATCGATCAACCGATCGATTGGCTCATGCCCAATTGATCGGTTAATCGATTGGGAGAGTGGCGATCACACATAACAGCTCTAGATCGATCGAGCGATCGATTCAGAGTCTCCAATCGATCGATTGATCGATTGGGAGTCGCGATTCTATGCGATAAGCCCTGGATCGATCAGCCGATCGATCCATGCAATTCCTGAGAGCACAGAGGCGCTCTGGATCGATCGGTCGATCGATCCAAAGCCTCCCCGATCGATTGGGAGCAATCCAATCGATTGGGATTTGGCCGTTGGCGCAGGATATAGCTGTTGGCGAGCGTTTCTCTCGGCAGAACTTCCACGGCTTTCATCTCCTATCCTCACAGTGACTCCAGCCACTTCTCCACAGTTCTCACGCCAGATCTTGAAGGTTCTTGGAGGTTTTTCCAAGTCAAGAGGCGGATCTACAGCAAGAAGAAAAAAGCTAGGGTTAGGGTTTTCTTGTGCAAACTTGTAAGCTTTTGCTTATATTTTATTTCCTTTCCCTTTCTTCTTGTAGTGTGAACTTGTAGGGCTTCTCCGCCTTCGGTAGTTACCATAAAGGAGTGTTTTATTAGTGGAGGGTGCGTGAGTGTGTGGATCCTTGGATTAGTCACCTCTTGTGAGGTGGATACCAAGTAAATCCTCTTGTTAGCGTTGTATTTTATTTCTTGTTTGTTTTCCGCTGCATATCTTTGAAGAAACAAGCAACGAAGAGCACGACGAGCACGAAGAGCTATTCACCCCCCCTCTAGCTACATATTTGGTCCCAACAAGTGGTATTAGAGCAAGGTTGCTCTTCACCGGAATCATCGCCGGAAGGGGCAAAAAGCTAGAGGGTGAAGAAGTTGGAGCAAAATTTTACAAGTCGAAGACTTCATCAAAAGGGTCAACTTCGAGATGGAATTCCAAGATGGACTTGGATTCAATACAAGGGTGCCTCCACCATTCACAATGACAAGCTTCGATTCTTGGAGATCAAGAATCGAAAATTTCTTGATGATGGAGATAGAGCAATGGTTTGCTCTAATGGAAGGTTTCGAAGCTCCAACTAATTCCAAGGGCGAAATTCTCAAGAGGAGAAAATGGAGTCAAGAGCAAATTCAAAGGAGCAAGGAAAATGATAAAGCGATCAAGCTATTGGTCAATTTATTGCCAAGCAACATTTTTGCTCAAGTCGGAGAATTCAAAGATGCCAAGGAGCTTTGGAGCAAATTGGCAACAATTCATGAGATCCTCTCCGCTGTACCAAATCAAGAAAAATCCAAAGAGGGCGACTTATTGGAGAAAGACCAAGAGGAAGAAAATTCCGAAGTTGAGAGATGCTCAACTTTCGAAGAAGAGGTTCAAGAAGTTTTATCTTCAAAGGAATGCAATGAAAAGAGCAAAGAGGGAGCATACTCTTTGTTCCATGTACAAGATGAAGATGATGGAGCCTCCACCTCTAGGATTGAGGGGGAGCAATCTTCATTGACATCGGATCAAGAAGAAAAAGAAGTCTCCACATCCGGGTCAAGAGAAGAAGAGGATGAAGAAGCTTTCACCTCCACAAGTCAAGTCAAATCTATTGGAGGAGCATCATTGTCGGATCAAGAGGAAGTTTCTACCTCCGGATCAAGAGGAAGTTTCTACCTCCGGATCAAAAGGAGAAGATGTCATCTCTACACATGAAGGTATAAATATTTCAATTAAGATTAAAAATCACATTATATATTTTGAGTGTAGGGAACATGGGCATTATAAGAGCAAATGCCCTAAATTGGCTAAGAAAAAGGGTCAAGTGGCACCAAAGGGCAAGGAGAAGCCCAAGGAGACCGCTCCCGGAACAAAGAAGAGCAAGGAGCACATTGTGTGCTTCTCTTGCAATAAAAAGGGACACTATCGGAGTCAATGTCCCAAGGGGAAGAAAGCGGTCAAGACTCAAGGAGGAAGCACAACTCAAGGGGAGCCTCCAAGGTAAAACGAAAGGTATCATTTATTGAGCCTATCCCTTTAAATAATGGTAAAAAGCATGCTAATTCAAATTTTTATCATTTTAATGCTATTTACCATAAAAATAGGGAGCATGATAGCATTAAAGAAAATCATATGACTCTCCATGCTAAGACTACCACACCTAGGGTTAGAAAGGTAGGTAAAAGTTTAGGCAATAACACTAAGGACTATAGTTATAAGCCTAAAAATAAAAATGCTCAATGATTTAAGGAAAAAATCAAAATCTAGGGATTTATGGGAAGAAAATCAAGTCTTGAGGTCAAGGCTTGATAAAATGGAAAAGACTCTAAAAAGGATGGAAAGTATCCAAAAATGGCAAAATGAGCAAAACCTAGGTTTAGCACTACAAGGGTCATCCAAGGGCTATAGGGGTTTGGGATACAAATCTAAAATTAAAAAGGATGTGCCTTCTTACCATATGGTTCTATATAATTATGAAACCAATCCTAGGTCTAGTGGTCATGTCAAAAATACTAGGAAGGTTATTCCTAAGAGTATTTTTACAACAAAAGTGACTAAGACTTCTAAGAAGTCCAAGAAAGCCACAAAGAATGTCACAAGGGAAGAAATCCCTAGAGTTGATCTAGAAAATGTGACCAAGGCTTCTAAGAAGCCTAACAAGGTCACTAGGAAGGTATCTAGGGAAGTTATCCCTAGTGAATACCTAGAGCATCCAAGGAGCACCAATAGGTGTTGGGTTCCTAGGAGTATTTTCTCTACCCCTTAGATGGGTTAGAGCAGGCCCGACTCAAGGCATAGGCCATTAAGGCCTATGCCTAGGGCCCCAATTTTATTGGGGCCCATTATTAATTAAAGAATAGATTTATTATTTAATATTTACATTTAACAGTTATATTGTCTAGTTCCAAGGTTGCATTATGCATGCATGCAGATTTTGCTCTAGATTGGGCTTGCTTCGAATTCCGTTCTAGTGCTCTTTAGATTTTGCTAGCTTCCAATGCAATCGATTTTATTTCAGATTTTGTTGTTTCTATTTTTATAGTGCACTTCAATTAATTCCAATGACAACTACATTTAATTACATATTAATTATAATTATTATATTCTGATGCTAAAATTATATCTAGAGCTACAATATAACTATTTAAGACCTTACATCTAATTTCTTTTTTTTTTCATCTCATTTTATAATTAGTTCATCATCTATTCATTATCTCATTAGTGTCCATGTATTTTTTCCTCTCTTATCATTAGTTCTCTAAGATGACATCCTTTTCCTATCTCACTCGATAATAATTTTTTTGCTTTCTTTTCCTCGAAATGCTCTTTATTGTTCTGCATAAATAAATTATGGAATGAATGAACTATGAACCCAAATCTAGATTATTAGTAATTGTATGAGAATTTTTTATATATATTTGTGTCAGTAATAGTCGAAGTTTGAAATATTATCAAATTAAAATTGCATGGTGTGAATTTTTAAATCTAATTATTTAAAAATTTTAAATACACCGTTGTCGATCCCAAGTCTAAATAAAAAAAGGATAAAAAAATTATTTTTTTAAAAAAAATATTATTAAAGGTTTTTTTCTTCTTCGCCTAGGGCCCTGTAAAACTTTAAGTCGGCCCTGGGTTAGAGAGTGTCAACTCAAATTGAAAGGGTAGTTAACCCAACCATGATGAAGTTGACACTCTAAGAACATTTTCAAGGTTATTTTTAACCTTTGAAAATGATAAGGATTAATGACTTACTCCTGGAAAGGGTAAGATGTGTCATAATTTGAGTATTTGGATATAATTTTAATTGACACAAGAAATCAAGTGTAAGAAATGCCAAGTTAGGATTTTGGCATTTTATTGGGAAGTTAAAGGCAAATCTAAGCCTTTTTTTAATTTGTTACTCTTTAAAAGAGTAATTTGTGCCAAAATTTGAGGAATATGCTTAATTTAAATTGGCACAAAATTTATAAGAGCAAAAGAAATGTCAAATTTGGGTTTTGGCATTTTCTTGGGAAATATTGGGCAATCTAGGTTTAAACTTTAAGTTAGCTAAGTTTTAAGGATACTTACATAGTTATTCTAGGTATTTTATTTATGCTAATTTGCCATACTTTGTTTTCTCATCATATGTCATGACATCATGTTTATTATTGCACTCATGCCTTATTATGAAAAATACAAAAATATCATGTCATGTCATACATACATCATGTAGTCATAGGAAATTTTATTTTGAAAATTATTTTTCTTTGATGTATGCCATAACACATCATGCATAATTTTTTAAATTCCTTGAAATTAAGGACAAATGACATTTGTTAACAAGTAACATCCTTTATAGATGTTCATAACCTCAAAATACCTAGGTAGATATGCATGATCCCTAGATTAGGGCAAAATCAAAATTTTACATCTCACTAAGAACTATAAGGTGACTTATATGTGGTTTCGCACACATTAAATACAAGTGAGATGTTAGGATGATGAACAAAACTCAAGATGTTGATTTAGTGCATTCTTTTGAGTTTTAAGTTCATCAAAACACATAGTTATGTGTTTTCCAATCATTGGGAAAGCTAATGTACAAGTCATGTGCATTGAACCCAAAGAACATGGTTGGATATTGGTTTTGAAAATCATTTTAGAATGCTTTTGGAAAACCTTGATGAAGACTATCTTTTGATAGTGATCATCATTGAAAAGTTAGGCACAAACTAGAAGAAAACACTAAAGTTTTTACGAGTTTTCAAGTTTGTGTCAATTTTAAAAAATATGAAGTATTTTCTTATAAAACTATTTTTCCATGATAATATATGCCCTAAATAATGTCCACAACCATTTTCATGATTTTTCAAAATTTATAAAATTTTATGGGGGTTTCTGAAATTCACTGAAATTGAATTTCAGTTTGTCAGTGCTTCAATCGATCACCCGATCGATTGAAGTGCCTCAATCGATCGGGCGATCGATTGAGAGGAGTTTTTCCGCGAGCAGAAGCTCGCTGGATCGATGAGTCGATCGATCCAAGCAGTCTGAATCTATCAGTGGATTGATTCAGCAGAGTTTAATCGATTGGGACCCAACTCCAATTGATTGGGGATGCTGATTTTGGCTGGGAAAGCTTGATTTCAGCATTTTGAACCATCTTTAATCTATAAAACCTTTCCTAATCCCTCAAAACACATTTGTATACATTTAGGGGGAGTTTTCATGATGAAAACAAGGATGGATTGGTTAAGGAAGACTAAGTAGAGGTTTAGGTTGAGGTTTGGTTTCAAAATTGAATTTTTGAACTTCAAAACTTCTAAATTTGGATTTCCTAAAGGTTTAGGGATTCCAAGTCATTGTTGGTGCAATGACAGAAGTTAAGTGCATGTCTTTAGGGGGAGTTACTCTTTAAGGACATAAAAATCTATTTTTTTATACACCTTGGAAGATGGTTAACCTTCTTTAGCTAAAATGCTCAAGGTTGGGCATTTGAATGTAATGGAGAGTGGACATCTTCATTATTCATGTGGTGTATGCTCACAGATGAGCATTTGATGACAATGAAGGGTATGAAACATTCATTTGAATCGTATATGAATATACCAACTGGTATATGCTCAAGGATGAGCGTTAAAAATAATGAAGGGTATGAGACCTTTGTTATTGTGTTGTGAACAACGAGTGAAGTTGTAAACAACGTTGGGTAACTCTTCAGGGGGAGAGTTTTTGATGTGTGCCAATAGGGGAGAATGTGTGGTCAAGTTAGACCTTCATTACCTAAGAGGGAGTCTGTCCTCTAGAAAAGGAGGAGAATGAAGGAAATCATCATTCTTACATTGGCATGAAGGAAGTTGAGGCTATGAGATTAGTCTAACTTAAAGAAGGTATTGTCAAACATCAAAAAGGGGGAGATTGTTGGTGCAATATTCCCTAGGTCAAGGTTGATCTGGTTGACTGAGCTTGAATTGGTTCAGGCTTAAGTCTTGATGTTTGGATTTCGATGTTTGACAATACATGTAGACAACACATGGAGATTGCAGGTGCGATTGTTCATGTGGGGAGATTGTGAAGGAGAGTCAAGTAGGTCAAGGTTGACTGGATACTTGACTGGAAAGTCCTGGTGAGTGAAGCCAGGCAAATGGAAAGTCTTGGTGAGTGAAGTCAGGCAAATGAAAAGTCCTAGTGAGTGAAGCTAGGAAGAAGGAAAGTCCTAGTGAGTGAAGCTAGGTAGAAGAAAAGTACTAGTGAGTGAAGCTAGGCAGAAGGAAAGTCCTAGTGAGTGAAGCTAGGCAGAAGGAAAATCCTAGTGAGTGAAGCTAGGTGAAAGTCCTGGTGAGTGAAGTCAGGCACAGGAAATCCAGATAGATCAAGTTTGATCAGACATCTGGTGTTGGGAACTCCAAGTAGGTCAAAGGGATGACCGGATACTTGGCACGGGAAATCCAGGTGGATCAAGGTTGATCGGACACCTGGTGGAGATAAGTCCAAGTAGGTCAAGGATGACCGGACACTTGGCACAAGGAGAAAAATCTAAGTGGATCAAAGGGATTGACCGGACACTTGGTGAGGGAGTCCTAGCAGGTCAAGAATGACCGGATGCTAGGCGTGATATACCAACAGGTCATGGTTGATCGGATGTTGGTTGTAGGGACTCTTGGACTTGATTGGGCAAGTCCACATGGGCTGGATCGATCAACCGATCGATTGGCTCATGCCCAATCGATCTGTTGATCGATTGGGAGAGTGGCGATCGCACAGAACAGCTCTGGATCAATCGGGTGATCAATTTAGAGCCTCCAATTGATCGGTTGATCGATTGAGAGTCGCGATTCTGTGCGATAAGCCCTGGATCGATCAACCGATCGATCCAGGCAATTCCCGAGAGCACAGAGGCACTCTGGATCGATCGGCCGATTAATCCAAAGCCTCCCCAATCGATTGGGAGCAATCCAATCGATTGGGATTGACCGTTGGCGCAGGATATAGCTGTTGGCAAGCGTTTCTCTCGGCAGAACTTCCACGGCTTTCATCTCCGATCCTCACAGCGACTCCAGCCACTTCTCCACAATTCTCACGCCAGATCTTTGAGGTTCTTGGAGGTTTTTCCAAGTCAAGAGGCAGATCTACAGCAAGAAGAAGAAAGCTAGGGTTAGGGTTTTCTTGTGCAAACTTGTAAGCTTTTGCTTATATTTTGTTTCCTTTCCCTTTCTTCTTGTAGTGTGAACTTGTAGGGCTTCTCCGCTTTCGGTAGTTACCGTAAAGGAGTGTTTTATTAGTAGAGGATGCGTGAGTGTGTGGATCCTTGGATTAGTCACCTCTTGTGAGGTGGATACCAAGTAAATCCTCTTGTTAGCGTTGTATTTTGTTTCTTGTTTGTTTTCCGCTGCATATCTTTGAAGAAACAAGCAACGAAGAGCACGACAAGTGCGAAGAGCTATTCACCCCCCCCCCCTCTAGCTACATATTTGATCCCAGCACATACCATAACATCACCAGCATTAATATATATCCTTGCATATTGTGTGCAATAATATATATCTTGGCAATCCTCTTTTCCTCTTTTCCTCCTCTTCCTGATGTTAAAGAGTCTGAGCTGTCAGCTCAGACTCTTTAACAGCCAACTCAGCACTGTGTGTCGCTTGTAATTCTTGTAGCTGAGCGGACAATTGCAAGTTCTTGGCAATTTGTTCGTCCTGCTCCATTTGTATTTTCTCACAGAGAGTCATTTCTGACTAGAGTCTCGCTTCAGAAGTATCTAGGGTGTTTTTTAGTTTGGCCGCTTTCTCAAGTTTAACTTTGGCTATCTTTTGAGCTTCTTGAAGTTGAGTGTCCAACTCCTTAATCCGCTTAGAAGCACGCGTGGCAACTGCCTCAGAAGCCTGCTGCTTTGGTGATTCACTTTCTTGAGCTAGGACATATAATTGTCGAGCCACACTCATACTTATTGCCCAGCGCTGAAAGACAAGTGTCAATATGAGTATTCAATACAAGGGAAAAACAATAAAGTAAGTAACATTACCTTGGTTTGTTCATAGCAGTACTCGTCCGCCAAGTCCTTAGGGATAAGTTCACTGAGTTGGTTTTCCGCATCCGCCCATGTATCTTTTAAACGACTCTCCAACAATATGGGGATGAGAGGTGAATAGGGGGTCATCGAAGTAACCATGTCCTAGGCAGATGGCAAAGTAAAGATAACTGAGGAATGATGAGACCAATTTCCTGTTTTAGTAGTAGTAGTAGTAGTAGTAGTAGTAGTAGTAGTAGTAGTAATAGTAGTAGTAGTAGTAGTAGTAGTAGTAGTAGTAGTAGTAGTAGTAGTAGTAGTAGTAGTAGTAGTAGTAGTAGCAGTAGCAGTAGTAGCCTTTGCACAAGGCAATGCAAAGAAGGTTGGCTCTGGAGAGTTGCGCGGTCGAGAAAGAGCCTCCTATGTCGGGTTGGCTCCTAGAGTCAGATCGATAGAAGGACGAATAGATAAAGTTCATTTAGAAGATTGTGCCTCCTCTCGGATGAGCTTTTCTTGGGCTGACAATAATGCCCCTAGTTTTTTTTACATTTAATAAAATATAAATTGCGGACGTCACCTATTCTTACTTCCATAAAGGTTTCTTAGTTCAAATTACATAGACGGTTTAAAGATAAACATAACAAAATACAGAATTTAATCTGGACGGCCTTCGGGTTGTACTGCCCTTGTTCCGAGCTGGCTCACTGGTCAATACCTCCTGTCTCATTTATCTTATTATCTGAAAAAAAAAGTATAATATGTGAGTCAAGAGATTTAGCATATTCGAAACAGTGTTATGTATTAATTAGCGAATATAATCTAGTGTACTAAAGGGAATCACATATAAGGTAACTTGGGGTCTCTCTACTAGCACACTATGAACGTAAGCATAGTCACCGATATAAGCAAGAGAGAATAAACATGAGCGTGCATATTAACAACCATAATCATGAGCATGAACATAAGCATGAATAGACTTAATCGTGGGCATGAACATAGCATATCATGAACTTAACATGTTTATAACATATTATGGACTTAACGTATTCATAGCATAACATGGATCTGAATTTAGCTTATCCTGAACCTAACTTATTCATAACATATTATGGAAACTGATATTGGACTCCCTCTGGGGCCTTGTCCCATAAACTAACTCCCTCTGGGGCATTTTCCCATAAACGGGCTCCCTCTGGGGCCTTTTCCCATAAATGGGCTCCCTCGCTCCCTCTAGGGCCTTCTCCTGTAGACGGGCTTCCTCTGGAGCCTTCTCCCGTAAACGGGGTCCCTTTGGGGCATTCTTCCGTAAACAGGCTCCCTCTGGGCCTTCTCCCTCATGGCATCCTCATTAAATTTTTATTAATTAATTTACCCGATATTGGGTTCCCTCTGGGGCCTTCTCCTGTCAACGGGTTCCCTCTGGGGCCTTCTCCCATAAACGGGCTCCCTCTGGGGCCTTCTCCCATAAACGGGCTCCCTCTGGGACCTTCTCCCGTAAACAGGCTCCCTCTGAGGCCTTTTCTCTCACGGTATCTTCATTGAATCTCATTAACCACTTGTTAATTAATGTGTTAATACTATTTTACTAAAACTAGAATTAAAATTTAGATTATCAATTAAACCATTATAAAATTGCTTAACCAATTCCATTAACTAAATCATAGATTAATTAACTTACCTTAATTAATCTCTCAATCATCCTTATTAATTAATTAATCTATCAAACTAAATTAATCAATTAAATTGATTAAATTACTTAACTGACTTTTTAATTAATAATCTTAATTATGCAACCCCTCTAATTAATTTTCTGATTACATTAATTAATCGTATTAATCAAATGACTTAATTAATCGACTATTTCTTCAATAATCAAAGTACACTAATAACTCGGTTAATATTATTTGATCGACCCATTAAATATGTATTCAATCAGATTAATAGTTAATGCAGTTAATCACATACTAATCATCCTCAACCAATTAATGACTATCTATTATATCACCAACCATGTAATCAATCTATGAATAATAAATTATAAATAATTCAATTCATTAAATCTCTAATCAAGATTAGATTATCATACCATATATAAATTACATAGTAGACATATTCATCTATTTGTTAAAATATTAAATTTAACTAACAATTGGAATCAAATAAATAGAATAAATCTTACGGTTAATTAAAGAAATAAATCATAATTTTAGTTAATTAAACCACATGGTCCCTACCGTAAAGTCATTAGAACTTCATCGAATCATCGCATGAACAAAAAGAGAAAAACATAATCATTACCAATAAAATATGCATTGAATTTTGTAGCATGCAAAAACATAGAACCAAAATTAACATAACATACTAAATTATCTCTTAAGCATGGTTGGGTTCACTATTCCTAAACATCATTATATGAACTGAATATTGCATAAATTGGTTTAGAACATGCACAATTTATATAGAACCAAAACATGATATCATGATAAGAAAACAAGCCAACCTTACCGGCTGTAAAATTAATAACTTCACAAAATTATAGACACTAATTAAGAGCATTAACATAATTAAAAACATGCACAATTCATTTGACTTAAACATGATATCATAACAAGGAAGCAAGCTAACCTTACAAGTTATAAAATTTCCAACCTTCACAAGATTATAGAAACTAATTAACAGCATTAACATAATTGGAAACATGCACCATTCATATGAAACCAAAACATGGTATCATAATAAGGAAACAAACCTAACCTTACAAGCTACCTAATCTAAAACTTCAAATAATTATAGAAACTAATTAAGAGCACTAACATTGTAGAAACATGCATCATTCATTGAAATCGAAACATGATATCATAAAAAGGAAACACCCAAACTACACAAGACTATAGAGACTAACTACCACAATAACAAGGTTAGGAACATGCCTTCTACCAACTCTCACTTCTCGTCTTCCTTTGGGGCTCTAGAACTGGTGGAGAACAATGGGAAGGAGAGGAGCTCCTTAGGGCCAGCGGCACATCAAGAGGATGGGGCTTTTGGAGGTAGGGTTTTTAAAAAGATGGAGATTAAGACTTTGTCTAAATTTTATCCTTCAAGTCATATAATTTATTTATCTCTTTTATATATATATATATATATATATATATATATATATATATATATATATATATATATATTTCTTATTTACTTTTATATATGCTTTATAATTTATATTATACATTTCATATAATATATTATATATATTTTATTTCTATGTTAATTAGATGAATAATCTCTATAAATTTACATCACAGATCTCCTGGACCACTTTTTTGTGATCCAGGGGATGTGCCACTCTCATTTGCGGCTGGATCACGATCGCGATCCGGTCGCAAATGGTTGCGATCCCTTCTAGGGTTCACCGTCCCCATCAGGTTATAGTTTTTGTTCGGAGCGGGTGGCCGGAGGTCGTCCGAAGGCCGCCCGAAGGCCTCCGATAGTGGATAAGTGGTTAGATTATTGGACGGCGAGCGAGGGTGTCCTTCGGGCAGCTTTCGGCCGCCCGCTCCGAACAAAAACTATAATCTAGGGGGACGGTGAACCCAAGAAAGGATCGCAACCATTTACGGTTGGATCACGGTCATGATCCGGTCGCAAATGGGAGTGGCACATCCCCTAGACCACAAAAAGTGGTCTAGGAGATCATGCCTCATAAATTTATAGATACTAAATTATATCTCTAAATGCTAAGTCCATTAATTCCTATATGCTAAGTTTTATCCACATGTTTTAATTTCATACTTGTTTAATCTTTATTTACACAATATAATTTATATAATATATTTTATATTATACATAATATTTCTTTGCTACACGTTCTTACCTTTTTAAATACTATATAATTTACATTATATATTTTATATTATACATAACATTTCTTATTTACATGTTCATACATTTATTTTTATACTATATAATTTATATTATATATATATATATATATATATAATGTTATTTATATTTAGTTTTCATATTATTTAGAAGAATGATTTATTCACATAAATTATATAAATACTAAATATTTGTATATTGGTATATTATTATTATTATTTTAATATAATTCCATATATATCCACATATATAAAAATCCGTAAGTTAAAGGTTTTATAAATGTTAAATCATTTATATTATTTTTATAAAACTTAATACTAAGTATAAATAGAAGCCTATATCCATATACTAATTTTATATTTATATATATCCATGTTTATATTAACTATACATGGTAACATATAATTCATGTTTATAATACTAAGTAATTGCATTAATTTTGTATATATATTTATTTCCATATACTAATTTCATATTTATATATATCCATGTATATATAACATATATATGGTAATATATATAGTTCGTATATTTCAATATTACAATTTCTTAATTATAATATATACTATATATTCTAAGTAATACACGTTGTACATACATATTATATTCTTCTTATTTTTGTTTACTTATATATTATGTATAATATATTTCTAATGTTTTACTTCTATATTAATTAGATTAATAATCTGTATAAAAATTTATACAAATATGTTATATAAATACTAGATCTTTATAAATTTTATATATTTAGCTCCAATTTCTTAATATACTATTAATCGAATTTACATAATTGTGGACTAGCTGAATTAATTAAATTTATTTATGTAAATAAATTCATAATTAAATCAAATGAGCAGTTACAATTAACCCAATAAATATTCTTAATTAAATAAATTTAAAATCTAATTATAATTAATCCAATAAATTTCTTAATTAAATAAATCCAGATTCTAATTAAATTATAATTTAATTCAATAATTTCTCTTAATTAAATAAATCCGGATTCTAATTAAATTATAATTTAACTCAATAAATTTCCTTAATTAAATAAGTGATTTTAGACACTATAGACAGAGAAAAGTTCTGTACTTGTATAATTTTTGTACAGGAAAAATTGAAACAAAACGAAATTCTAGCGCCTTCAGCTAGATCCACGGGTTGCTAGGGTTCTATCGCTCTTGCGTTGCATTACTGTACGAGTCTGACATATTATTGTCGGTGCAGTTAGCACTAACGATTTAACCCAGGTTTTGATGAATGACAAATAGGTTAAGTTAGGTTTATTGTTGATCTAACACTCTGATCGAGTGTGCAGGATAAGTCCAGACAGGTCGACGGGCTGACCGGATGTCTGGCACGAAGTCCAGCTAGGTCGACGGGCTGACCGGATAGCTGGCACGAAGTCCAAGCGGGTCAACGGGCTGACCGGACGCTTAGGCACGAAGCCCAGCTAGGTCAACGGGCTGACCGGACGTCTGGCAGGTAAGTAAGGTAAGTCACTGGAGGGGAGTGACTGCGAGGACGCGTTCCCAGGAAGGGAACAGTAGGCGTCGATCCGGCTTAGATCCATTTCGGATATCTAAGTCGAGATCGTGACTAGATTCCGGTCTCGGAAAGACGGAATCTAAGTCATACTTTTTCTGTTAATTCATACTTTATAAATTGTGCTAACAATCTGTGTTGCAGGATATATTTTGCCTCGGACTAACCTTGTTTTGCAGGAGAAGGAATCTCTGGAAAAAGGTGGTCCGAGCGCCCGGAGGTAACTTTTATCCTCTGCGTCGCCTCGCCACGTGGAGCATCCTGACTGGACTTGCCACGTCGCACCAGGGCGCCCGGAAGGGATCCAGGCGCCCGGAGCAGCATATAAAAGAAGCCCCAGGGGTGGAGCTTCAACATAATCTCAGAATTCTCAGATTGCTTTGCTGCTCTGTGCTCCAGCGACGCTAACAAAGCTCCAACAACGCGCCCTTGCTCTTTAAGCTTTCTTTTCTGTCGGTATAGCTTTGTGTTTTGTTTCATTAGCATTGCTTGCACTCTTTTTGTAATCACATTCGAATTGCTAGTGATTGCCCAACGAAAGTGGTTAAGGACCACGGGCCTTCGAGTAGGAGTCGTCACAGGCTCCGAACGAAGTAAAATCAATTGTGTTCATTTACTTTTCCGCTGCGTACTTTTACACTCGAGTTTTCGAATCGATATTCACCCCCCCCCCCCTCCTCTATCGAACGCTCACGGTCCTACAATTATGACATACTTTTATCGAGTCCAATTAATGAGTCTGATGTACTAATTATTGAACATTTATTGATCACCTCGTATAACAATTAAATTTCAAGTTTCAACAATTTTACTTCTTATGATTAACGAAGTAAGCAAACACACCAACAAACGGCGCATTGACATAAGTGGTGGGCTCAGTTTGCGGCGCCTGACGTCGATCATCGTCGAAGGAATCTGTTCCATCGTTAGGCCCTCCGGCAATAGCTCCAGTCAGCTCATTCAGATTAGGATTGGGGTTGTCTAAGTAAGAGAAGCCGTTTGTGCATTTGATGAAAGAGGGATGCGCATTGATGGACGGGAGGGAGGCCGCCCTGTGATGAATGCGCTGAGGGAACTTGGGGCCGAAACCGACCATGTAAGACATTCCCGTTGGATTGGTGCCTAAGATGTAGTCGGCCTACGGACATCGACAAACAACATTAATTCATTGATATTCAGAGAAAGCGATTGATTAACAGAGTTTTGATGGTAAATTAATTACCTGATTTTTTGCAAATTCTACAAGCTTCCAAGCGGGGAATTTGGTGTTGCCGCAAGTGATTCTTTCCCTAGCTAGCCTGACATGTTTAGCATAGATAAGAGCGAGCAAAGAAAGTGAACCGACGACTTGACTGTTGCACCCTTCGGTCTTGAAGAGCAGACCCCCTGTGCATATATAAATTAAATAATTAAATGAATTATATATTCTCCAATTTGAGAAATATTTTCACTCTGCCATTTAATTTTTTTCATCGAGAAAATGATCGATAATTAATAACACGAGAAGTTATTAGTTAATTGACGAACCTGGCGTGTATTTGATGGTCCTGGTGGGGGATTCTGGTAGCACGGCGCATGCAAAGGTTTGAGCTTCTTTTTTGTACTGACCAATCTGCAATTTTAATTTGTTAAAAAATTTGTCATAATTAAGTAAAAAAATAAAGCCGGTTTATAATTTTAAAAAGTAAATATATATATTCATTAATAGATATATGAAATTAAATTAATTAATTAATACCTGGCTTAGGAGGACATAGGTTCCTGCGTGTTTATTGTCCCATGAAAACTCAGTATCAATATAATAATACCCAGTTACTTCTTCCATGAGTTTGATGTTTCGAATGGCTTTATCAACATATTTTTGGTACTTTTGGCTGTTGGTGGCTTTATTCAACCATGCTCCAGCCCAAGCTAACTCATCCTGCAACATAAATAAATATATAAATATTTTACTAGAAATAAAAGCAATTAATTAAAACTATATTAATTATAATTACTTGGTAGCCGCTGACATCACAGTAAAATGGGCAGACTGCGTGGCCAATGCTGTCGTTGTATGAGCCCTGGTATTTGTTTGCGAAATAATACGCCTGCAAAAAATTTATAAAAAAAACAAATAAATTAAATTGTATGCATGCTTTTATATGCGTTGGAGTTTAAATTCACGATGAACGGCGACAACTATGGTTGCTATTCAACGGCAAAACCATTGGAGCAACTAGCAAAAACGTGAATTGAATTCCATGACTAGTGTTCATGTTTTGGCTCGAAACGTGAATTGAATTCATAGTTATGTTCACGTTTTGTTTCAAAACGTGAATGGCTTCCGACGGCACAACAGTTTGGCCGGCGTAAATAGATCCGACGCAGGGCTGTTCGGCCGGCGCAGTCTCCATCGGCAGCTGCTTGGTCTTGGCATGCACCTATTTGAGACAGCAACTTTAGTCTACGTCGAGGCGGTTGGTGGTTGGCGGGAGGGCCGCTGGTTGGTGTCGGACGCTGACCGGTGGCGTTGGGTGGCGGCGAAGGCGAAAAGGGCAAAAACCCGCTTTTCCTTTTTGTCGGCGGTAGAACACACGAGAGGGAGGGAGAAAGAAAGGAGCTGCTCGTAAGGTTATTTTTGATATATAGAGGATATTCGATTAATGAAAATAAAATAATTACTAATTAGGGATAGACATAAAAATAAATCATTGTCAACATTCATTCACTTATTTATATTTTTATTTATGTAATCCAAACATTAATAATAATAATTATTTATTTTTATTCCTATTCTCCATAATTATTTTCGTAAACCAAGTCCCCTTCTAATTAAGCAGTTATAATTGAATGCAAGCGTATTGTGCGTGTTGAATTTAAATAAGCATTGACATTAGTTCTGTATGCGCGGGTGAACTTTTATATATATATTTCAAAGTCTGAATTCTAAAATAAAATCTAAAAAAAATAATTTTAATATTATAATTCAAATTCTGAACCCTAGAGGTAAAATCTAAAAAAAAAATAACTTTAATACTATAACCCAAAGCCTAAATTCTAAATAACTTTGATACTATAACCCAAAGCCTGAACTCTAGAGGTAAAATCTATAAAAAAAAAATAACTTTGATACTATACCCAAAGCCTGAAACCTAAATAGCTTTGATACTATAATCCAAAGCCTGCACCCTAGAGGTAAAATCTAAAAAAAATAACTTTGATACTATAATTCAAAGCCTGAACCCTATAAATAAAATTTTTAAAAAATATTTTAATTATTTTTTAATTCAAAAATTAAAAAAAAACTAAAATCAGTGATATCCTCTACGCGCGCACTGTACAGGCGCGCAGGATATCAAAATTATATATATATATATATATATATATATATAGAGTTTTGATCTCCTGCGCGACGTGCACAGTGCGTGCGTCTGTGCGCGTCATCGCGCAGGAGATCAATTAATATTTTTTTAAAAAAATTTTTAAAAATTTTTAATTAAAAAAATTAACATTTCCTTATATAAATTTTTAATACATTAATATATCCCCTCAGCATATTACAATACTCAATAAATACTTAAATTAATTAAATTTTTTTTTTTTTAAATCAAACACTATAACCTAATTGAGAAGCCTGAACCTAGAGGTAAAATATAAAAAAAAATAGCTTTGATACTATAACCCAAAGCCTGAACCCTAGAGGTAAAATCTAAAAAGAAAAAAACTTTGATACTATAACCCTGAACCCGAAATAATTTTGATACTATAACACAAAACCTGAACCCTAGAGGTAAAATCTAAAAAATAAAAATAGTTTTCATACTATAACCCAAAACCTGAACCCTAGAAATAAAATTTTTAAAAACTATTTTAATTATTTTTTTAATTCAAAAAATTAAAAAAAAAAACTAAAATCAGTGATATCCTACATGCACAGTTACGCATTGTGCGAGCGCGTAGGATATCAAAAATATATATATATATATATATATATATATATATATATATATATATATATATATATATATATATATATAATCGTAAAATATTTGAAATTATATACATTTTTATAGCGATAAAATACTATCACAATACCGTCCATATAGAGCTAAATTATATAATCACTTGTATTATTAATTTCAGGGTTTCAAATACGCACCTCCTTCGCTTTAGACAACAAGCGCGAGGAGTAGGCAGCGTCGTAGGTCTTGAAGGCGATTGAGGCAGCAGCCAGCGCGGCGGCGATCTCGCCGGCGACCTCGGAGCCCGGGTGAGTGGTGTTGACGGCGTACACGGGGCGCGGGGTGTCCATGTCCTCGGGGCGTTCCCAGCAGTTGTGGTCGCTGTTGGGGTTGCCCACCATGGCGTAGACGGTGTTGGGCAAGTTGGCCGTGGCCTTGAGCAAGAAATCTGTGTTCCATCTCAGAGTTTCCGCAGCATTAATCCACTCGCCTCCCTCGGTCATCCCGTCGCCGAACTCGATGATGCTCCACGCCAACATCGTCGCCGTGAACGCCATCGGAAAGGTGAACTTCACGTTGTCCCCCGCGTCGTAGTATCCCCCCGTCAGATCAACCTAAACAAATTAATTAAGAAATATAATACAAGAATAGGCAGGCATGGATGGATGTGTATATAGATAGCTAAATATTGTCTTACACCACCCTTTTGGCCATCGCGTAGAGCCGAGTTCTTTCTCCAGGTCATGCGCTGCGAAGAAGGAAGCTTGCCTGATCGCTGCCCTTCGAAGAACAACAAGCTCTTGCTCAGAGCGAGCTTGTAATCGTGCTTTTGCTCCCATCCAACCGATGCCGTTGACATCAACAGCAACACACCACAAACGACAATGCAAATCCTCTCCATCGACATTTTCTTTTCCTTTCAAGTCAATTCTTTATTTGTCATCTTAAAGAATCGGTATTTTATAGACACAGATGATCTTAATAGGATAGTGGTTCATTTTCCTTAAGAAGTTTATATATATATGTATATATACACATAAACCTTATTTGAATAATAAAACTATGCATGATAGGATCTAATCAACGAAATATCAGATATTGAATTGAATCGTAATATTTTATTCCATATATATATATATATAAACCTTATTTGAATAAAAAAACTATGCATGATAGGATCTAATCAACGAAATATCAGATATTGAATTGAATCGTAATATTTTATTCCATATATATATATATATATATATATATATATATATATATATATATATATAAACCTTATTTGAATAATAAAACTATGCATGATAGGATCTAATCAACGAAATATCAAATATTGAATTGAATAGTAATATTTTATTCCATTTAATTTGGAAAGAAACCATCCTTACAATTATACATATACATGTCTAATTTTGTGAATATTTGGGGAAAAAAAAATATTATACATATACATGTCTAATTTTGTGAATATTTGAAAAAAATATAGAGGAAATGACTCTAGAAGAACTCTTTTTTGGTTGCACTGCAAGAATATGCACTGATACGGTGCATAGTGGTGGGACCCCGGAAGTGATATAGCGATCAGAAGTCAAGGTGACATGGCGGTCAGAAATCATGATGACATAACGGTCAGAAGTCAGGAGGACGTGGCGGTCAGAAGTCAAGGTGACATGACGATTAAAGGTCAAGGGGACGTGACAATAGAAAGGTGGGGCGATCAGAGATTAAAGGGATAGGGCTGCACACACAGGTCAGGATTTATAAGGCGCACACACATGTCAAGATTTATAGAGCTGATACACAGGTCAGGATTTACAAGGCACACACACAGGTCAGGGTTTATAGAGCTGATACACAGGTCAGGATTTACAAGGCACACATAGAGGTCAGGATTTATAGAGCTGATACACAGGTCAGGATTTACAGGGCTGATACGCAGGGTTGTACACATAGGGTAGGATTTACAGGGCTGATACGCAGGGCTGGATACACAGGTCAGGAGTTGCAGGATTGGATACACAGGTCAAGAGTCACAGAGCTGATACACAGGTCAGGATTTACAGGGCTGATACGCAGGGCGGCACACACAGGTCAGGATTTACAAGGCACACACACAGGTTAGGATTTACAGAGCTGATACACAGGTCAAGATTGACAGGGTTGTATACATAGGTCAGGACTTACAGAGTGGGATACCCAGTCAGGGTAAACTGACCTGGTCGGTCATGCACTACACAACAATCAAGCCAAGGAATCGTAACCACCTGTCAGGGAATAATTACCATGTGTGAGGGAATATGCTAATAGTCTATGATTCATTGTCCATTGATCCTTCCTCTGGCCTATAGGAGAATGCCACATGTCATTCACCGCCAAACAAATCCTGACACCCGACATTCCCTGACGCCTGTCAGGTTCTAGAACTACATCAGGTCATATAAAAAGGGAGGACCTCTCCCTTACGCAGGTACGCGGACTCATCCTTTTGTACTCATCTTCTACTTTTCCAGTGCTTTTACTATTTTTCTGGGGGAAAAGTACCTGACTTGAGTGTCGAAGGGCCTGCTCTGGGGACTTTTTCCCTGGTTCTTGATCTCTAATGCTCCGTGGGCTTGTCTGAGTGTGCGTAGAGAGCTATCGCTTTGTCATCCTCGTCATCAACCCCTGTCAGCAGCCTGAGACGACCTTGGCTCCTCGTACCGTGCCAGTAGAGGGCCTCAGTTGCCCTCCGTCAATGCCAACGCCAGCGCAGCTGACCTTCGTCTGACTCAGATTCCGGACGGGATCAATTTGGTGCCGTCTGTGGGCATCTTCTCCACCTGTTCTGGAATGTGAAGATGGACGACGTTGGGAGGTTCTCTATTATTATCACAGTCCCGAAGGATCTGACGAACATATTATCTTCTACCCTCACTCCACGGGTATTCGGGAGTCGAGGGATTGAGTTGGAGCTTCAGCTGACTAACAGGTTAGTTTTTCCAATATATTTTTTCCTTGACTCCACGGGTATTCAGGAGTCAAGGGACCGAGACAAACCCTTAGTCGGTTGCCATGGCTCCCCGATCAGGTGCGTTACATGCTTCGCTTCCTTTTTACAGTTATAGGAGCTGCTATAGCTCCCAGATAAGAGAGTGAGATTCAAGTTCCTTGATAAAAAATTAGGGCCTTCAATTTTTGATCGGACACTAGGGGCCCAGCTCCCCGCTCCTACATTAGGGACACAGCTCCCCGCTCATACACTAGGGACACAACTCCTCGATCATTGACTCGCAGTACGACTTCCTGATCCGGATCTGGGGTCTCGCTCTTTGATTATAGGCTAGGGGTCTTACTCTCCAATCAGGGACCAAGGGCCCAACTCCCCGATCAGGCGTGTTTTAGGCTCTGCACCCTTCGCCATAAGGCTCTGCATCCTCTTACTGCTACAGACTCTGCACCCTTCACCATGAGGCTCTGCATCCTTTTACTGTTACAGGCTCTGCACCCTTCACTATGGGGTTCTACATCCTCTTACTGCTATAGGCGCTTTTGTTGGTTGCTACTCGGAATATTGTACCGGTTCCCTTGTACAAAAATTTTGTACAAGTCCTGAACCTTTCCTACCAACCTATTGTGTTCTTTAGAAATTAATATGGAATCACAAACAAAACTTAACATTATTGATTCCAAATTTAACTTATCTGTTCTTAGTGATTTAGACTTGGATCACAAACGATACTTAACATTATTGATCCAAATCCACCCATGTTACAAATTCAATTAAATATTAATTTCAGAGATCGGCTTCTAGGTTAAACATGGCGAGGCACTAGGACTTCTTGGATATGGGAGCAACCACCACTTCCTAGACAAAGTCTTTCAACGAAATTTAATATTTAATTTCCTTATAGTAACCCTATGTTTAGAGACGTCAATTTGGGTTGGGCCTGTCGGGTTGGCCCGCCTTGCCAAATAATTTAAGCGGGCTGGGTTGGAATTTTATCAACCCAAGTCCGCCGTGTGCTGACCCGCCTAGGCCAGCGACCCGCGCGGGTCGGCCCGCTCGGGCTTGGGTTGGCCCGCGGGTTGAAAAATACATGTAAACTAAGTTTTAGGCTAATTTATTATCTTTTTTTGTTATAATTTTGAAATAAATATAGTACTTTTTATCCAACATAAATACTCGTTTGTGTTCATTTATATTTAAAATACATGTTTATGTATACATTTAATTGTAGAAAAGTTTTTCGAAGTAAAATGTTGAAGATATGAAATATTTTTTAATTTTTTTAAAATTTTTTGATGAGCCTGCGAGTTGGCCCGCCAAACCCGCAACCCGCCTTAGAATGAGTTGGGTTGGAAATTTCCCAACCCGCCTGTTGGTGCGGTTAGCACTAACGATTTAACCCAGGTTTTGATGAATGACAAATAGGTTAAGTTAGTTTTGTTGTTGTCTGAGACTTTGATCGAGTGTGCAGGAAAAGTCCAGCTAGGTCGACGGGCTGACCGGATAGCTGGCGAGAAGTCCAAGCGGGTCGACGGGCTGACCGGACGCTTGGCGAGAAGTCCAGCTAGGTCGACGGGCTGACCGGATAGCTGGCGAGAAGTCCAAGCGGGTCGACGGGCTGACCGGACGCTTGGCGAGAAGTCCAGACGGGTCGACGGGCTGACCGGACGCTTGGCGAGAAGTCCAGACGGGTCGACGGGCTGACCGGACGTCTGGCAGGTAAGAAAGGTAAGTCACTGGAAGGGAGTGACTGTGAGGACGCGTTCCCGGGAAGGGGACATTAGGCGTCGATCCGGCTTAGATCCATTTCGGATGTCTAAGTCGAGATCGTGACTAGATTCCGGTCTCGGAGAGACGGAATCTAAGTCATACTCTTTTTATTTATCTGTTGAACTTTAACTGTGCTGACAATCTGTTTTACAGGATATACATTTGCCTCGGACTAACTTTGTTTTGCAGGAAAAGGGAGTTTTCTGGAACAAGGTAGTCCGGGCGCCCGGAGGTCCGGGCGCCCGGAAGGCGAATTCTATCCAGCCAAGTCGTCGCCACGTGGAGCATCTCGGGTGGAGCAGCTACGTCACATTCCAGGCACCCGGAAGGGATCCAGGCGCCCGGAACAGCATATAAAAGAAGCCCCAGACAGGAGCTTCAGATCAATCAATTAAGCTGAGAACTCTTCTACTGCTGGTCTTGCTGCTCGACGCTCAGTGCGACGCCAACAAAGCTCCGACACTACGCTCCGTTCTTTTCCCTTTTTGTCGGTATTTATTTTTCAGTTTCATTAGCATTCCCTGTACGGTTCTTTTGTAATTATTATTCCGAATTGCTAGTGATTGCCCAACGAAAGTGGTCAAGGACCACGGGCCTTCGAGTAGGAGTCGTCACAGGCTCCGAACGAAGTAAAACTACTGTGTCTATTTTACTTTTCCGCTGCGTTTAAACTCTTATTTTTTTGAATCGATATTCACCCCCCCCCCCCCTCTATCGAATCTAACGGTCCTACAAGTGGTATCAGAGCAGGTACCGCTCTGATTTGGTGCAACCACCAATCAGACAAAGAGGGGGTCTTTTTAAAGAAAAATTATATATCGTTCGTTTTTAAAATAAAACCTTACGCCTTTCGTTTTTTCCCTCCAAAACTGTTTTTGAAAAATACATCGTCATCTTTTTACTATTATTTAGTATCGACAAAATATTACATTTTCAAAAATTTGAGATAATATTTTTTATTAATATTTTAATAATATTTTATTATTTTTTTTTAAAAAAAAATAGTGAAATATTATTTTTTCCAGCACTGCTAATCCAAGACCAAGTCTTGGGATTTTGTCTTTGTTTCATTATGTGCAAGAACAATGTCTTTTCAAGAAGGATGGAACCCCAATGAACCACCACCGTACGATGAAGATTTCAACTACTGGAGGCGAAGAATGGAATGCTTCTTAGGAAGCGTAGATATCGATTATATGCTAATATTGAAAAGACCTTCTCAGAACTCGGAACTGAATAAAAAGGTAAGTAACATTATTTGTAATGTTTTACCTAACAATATTTTATGCAGATTAGAAAAGTACAAGAATGCATATGAGCTATGGACCCAATTGATCAAGCTTCACGAGACGCCAATGGAGCTAGAAGATCAAGTTAAAGTCAAATATGGACTCGAGTAAGATCCAACGGAAAAGCCTACTGAATTAGGGGTTGCGCTCAAGGTTAGTAATATTTACCAAAATACCCCTGTTAATAGTAGTTTAAATAATCAGCATGATGATAAGTATGAAATTAGTCCAAGTATGGTGCATGATAATCTAGATTTAAATGATTTAAATTCAAAATCACAAAATAATCTAGACTCTGATCAAGTCAATCAAGACTTTGATCAATTTGGCATCAACCTTGACTTGGTCAAACAGATCAATGACCAAATCAATTCAAATAATTTAATTAATTCAGAAAATTTAAAATTAGGTGAGCATTTAGACATAAATAAGTCAAACATTAAAATAAATTTGAATTTAAATGCTAAAAATGAGAAAAGGGATAAAATCAGTAAATACCTTGATAAAATATTTAATAATCAAGATAAAATCAGTCTAGAAGATGCTATCCAAAACCAAGATAATTTAATTAATAAAAATTTAAACTTTAAAGATAAAACTAATCTAACTAATTCAATTAACCATATCATTTTAAAAGGCAAAGAAAATATAAGGATAAAATCAAACACTTTGATAAAATCAAAACGGAATTTAACAAACTTAAAATTAAATGTTAAAGATAACAAATTAAACAAAAATAATCTAGAAATTTCAAAATTAACAATTAATAAAAAGCTAAAAGATAAACCGTTAATAAAATATAATTCAAACAGTTTAGTTAATTCAAATTTAAAAATAAATAAAATCTTAAACTTTAAAATAAGCTTTTAAAGAAAGATAATTTGACCAATTTAATTAATTCAAAATTAAAAACTTAAATTTAAATTACAAATTAAACATTAAAACTTAACTAAAACCAACTCTAATTATACAAAAATCTTAAATTAAAGGCCAATAATTGAGGGGAGGCTCCGGAATAGCTGGCACCTCCAAAACTAACTTACCCAACAAGGTAACCCAAATAAACTAACCCGGCAAGGTAATTAGGATTAGTTAAAAAGGGACCCAATTTAACTTGAATCATGGTACTGGTGAAGTTTTTTGATGATAGTACGTTGGGGAAGCTTGGGCATCGCATGTCTAGAAAGATATGGCTTCAATCTGGTGCATTTGGCCAAGTAGAACCGACCGAAGCTACCTTTAAATGGATCCTAACTAGTTAGACCAAGGTTTAGTACTAAGCTCCATGGATAGGACTATTCGGAAAACCTCGAAAGGTTGGTTACTTCTAATGATGTCCATGTGACTCACCAAGCTTAGAAGTTTATCCGAAGAATACCTATTTGTTGAGACCAAAGCTAAACCTGAATCTAACACAAGTTAAACCAAACTCTGTAATTAAATCTAATTCATCTCACAAAATTATAAGATTCCCTGACTGATAATCTAGATCGGGTGAGATGAATAAGGATTAAATTAATTAATTTTCAAATTAAATTAAAATTAAATTTCAGATTTCAAATTGAATTTAAATTTCAAATTTCAAATTAAATTAAAATTAATCAAAATTAAATTTTGAATTTCAAATTAAATTAAAATTAATTAAAATTAAATTTCGAATTAAAACTAATTTTTTTAAAAAAAAAAATTATTAAAAAAAATTAAATGAACTTTAAAATTTATTTTAATTAAATTTACTTTAAAAATTATATTAAATTTAAAAACTATTTTAAAAATTCTTTAAAAAATTATTTTAAAAAATTCTTTAAAAAATTATTTTAAACTTCTTTAAAAACTATTTTAAAAACTCTTTAAAAATTATTTTAAAAACTTCTTTAAAAACTATTTTATTTTAAAAACTCTTTAAAAACTATTTTAAAAATTCTTTAAAAAATTATTTTAAAAACTTCTTTAAAAACTATTTTAAAAATTCTTTAAAAATTCTTTTAAAAACTTCTTTAAAAACTATTTTAAAAATTCTTTAAAAAATTATTTTAAAAACTTCTTTAAAAACTATTTTAAAAACTCTTTAAAAATTATTTTAAAAACTTCTTTAAAAACTATTTTAAAAATTCTTTAAAAAATTATTTTAAAAACTTCTTTAAAAACTATTTTAAAAATTCTTTAAAAAAAAAAACTCTTTTAAAAATCATTTTAAAAACTTTAAAAAATTCATTTTAAAAATTATTTTGAAACATTTTAAAAATTATTTTAAAAAACTCTTTTAAAAATAATTTTAAAAAAAAAATTTAAAATATTCTTTTAAAAATTATTTTAAAAACTCTTTTAAAAATCATTTAAAAAAAAACTTTAAAATATTCTTTTAAAAATTATTTTAAAAACTCTTTTAAAAATCATTTTAAAAAAACTTTAAAATATTCTTTTAAAAATTATTTTTTTTAAAAAAAAAAAACTCTTTTAAAAACCATTTTAAAACTTTAAAAAATTCTTTTAAAAATTATTTTAAAACATTTTAAAAATTATTTTTAAAACTCTTTTAAAAATCATTTTAAAAACTTTAAAAAATTCTTTTAAAAATTATTTTAAAAACTCTTTTAAAAATCATTTTAAAAACTTTAAAAAATTCTTTTAAAAATTATTTTAAAAATTATTTTAAAAATTATTTTAAAAACTCTTTTAAAAATCATTTTAAAAAGTTTTAAAAATTCTTTTAAAACATTTTAAAAATTATTTTAAAAAACTCTTTTAAAAATCATTTTAAAAACTTAAAAAAATTCTTTTAAAAATTATTTTAAAACATTTTAAAAATTATTTTAAAAACTCTTTTAAAAATCATTTTAAAAACTTTTAAAAATTATTTTAAAATGTTTTAAAAATTATTTTGAAAACTCTTTTAAAAATCATTTTAAAAACTTTAAAAAATTATTTTAAAAATTATTTTAAAACATTTTAAAAATTATTTTAAAAACTAGTTTAAAAATCATTTTAAAACTATCTAAAAATTTTGTATCATTTTGAAAAATTCTTCTTAATTTTTCACTATAATGAAATTTTGTTAACTTAAAAATAGTAATTTCTATAGATTATTTTCACTTTAAAAATTATTATTTTGACTTTAAACTCATTTTTAATCTTAAACATCATTTTAACCTTAAAACTATTTTTTAATTTAACTTAACTGAAAATTAGATCTTAAATCAAAACTCATTAAAACTTAATTTAAAGATTACTTTTCAACTTAATTTAACCTAACTGAAAATTAAAACTTAAAAATTTAACTTAAACTTAAAACTTAAACCTAAATTAATCACTGATATTAATCTAAAATCAAAACTGAATTGAACGTTTATTAATTGTCATTAAATAATTATAAAAATCATTTTAAAATCCTGTTAGAAATCCCTTAAAAATATTAATAATTATAATTCTTTTAAATTCATTTAAAACTTAGACACCTAACTTAAAAACTTAAATTCCGTTAACTTTAATTTTAAACTTAATTATGTAATTAATAAGTAGAACTTAACGATTTAAGTTTAACTTTATTTGAGAACTAAGCTTGATTTGATTAGAGCCTAGGTTTAACCTTAGTAAAAATATTAAAATTACTCTAAGTCATTTTTTTTATCAACCTTTAAAATATTAATTATTTTTTAAAAAACATAATTAAAGGTTGACTTAAATTGAACCTTACTTAACCTTGTTTAATAACCAGTTTAACTTCAAATTACTACCAACTTTAAACTAAGTTAATCCAACTTAAAAGGAAGTAAATGAAAAGTTAAATTATAACTAACACCTTCATCAATTAATACAAAATTTAGATTATATTAAATTATTGAATCAAGCAAAATTTAATCAATAAATTATTAATATTGATTAATTATTGAATTAATAACAACTTATCTTACTTAACATTACACTAAAGGTTAGCTCATTTCAACTGAATCTAACGTTAGTTACGTTTAGTCAAATTTAAATGAATAATTTTATAAAGATAATTATACAATCGCCTAAAACACTTAGGTACGAAAATATGTTACGGTTGTAAAATTTTATATTAAGGGGGAGTAATAAATAAGGAGGATTAATAAATTAAAGGAGTATCAAATTCAGGGGGAGGTTTATTTTTTGAATTATCTCCTTAAGCGTTATTTTTTAATCTTCTCTTTAAAATCTCTCTAGAAAATTCTACCTCATTTAAAAAAAAAAAAAATTACTTTGAATATTTTTAGCAAATATTTTCAAAATTTTAAGTATCAAGTTCAGGGGGAGAAATTAATTAAAATTTTGTGTGCTTGAAAAATGCTTTTTTACATCTATTTTAAAACTAACTTATTTTTAAAACACCAGTTTTCAAAAAGTTAAATTTAACTAAGTTTAATCCCACCTAATTTTTAAACCTGATTTTAAAAGTTGAATATTGCAAATTTAAACTTATTCAGTTTTGTAACATATGCTTGAAAATTCAACTTTCCAAACTTAGCTTTTATCAAATTAGCCTTAAAAATTTATTTTGGCAAAAATTTTATTTCTTGAAAAATTATTCTTACTTGTTTAATTTTTTCTTTGTTTTGAAAAATCGAAGTTGAAAGTTTACCTTTTTGAAAAGCAAATGTTACTTAAACATGAAAAGTAAATTTGAAAAACCTGATTTGAAAATTTTTACACGCTTGAAAAGTTAAACTTGATTAACTTTAAATTTATACTTTTCAAAACTCAACTTGTCTACCCCAAGTCAACTTGACTATTTTTTAACTTGGTGTTCAAAATTGTACTTTTATCTTTCAAATTTTGAACCAAACTTAGCTATCTTTCAAAATTTGATTACCTATTACAGTAACTCTTCACTATGGTTATTTACCTTTGTTCATTTTTTTGATGAATGCCAAAGGGGGAGGAGGGTTAGGTGGTTAAGTTAGATAAACCAATTTGAAAATACATACTAACTTAAAAACCACATAAATGCATGTTGTTTCGTGCATATGTTTTCACTAACTTAACCAGGTTGTCATTCCATCAAAAAGGGGGAGATTGTTGGTGCGGTTAGCACTAACGATTTAACCCAGGTTTTGATGAATGACAAATAGGTTAAGTTAGTTTTGTTGTTGTCTGACACTTTGATCGAGTGTGCAGGAAAAGTCCAGCTAGGTCGACGGGCTGACCGGATAGCTGGTGAGAAGTCCAAGCGGGTCGACGGGCTGACCGGACGCTTGGCGAGAAGTCTAGCTAGGTCGACGGGCTGACCAGATAGCTGGCGAGAAGTCCAAGCGGGTCGACGGGCTGACCGGACGCTTGGCGAGAAGTCCAGACGGGTCGACGGGCTGACCGGACGTCTGGCAGGTAAGAAAGGTAAGTCACTGGAAGGGAGTGACTATGAGGACGCGTTCCCGGGAAGGGGACATTAGGCGTCGATCCGGCTTAGATCCATTTCGGATGTCTAAGTCGAGATCGTGACTAGATTCCGGTCTCGGAGAGACGGAATCTAAGTCATACTCTTTTTATTTATCTGTTGAACTTTAACTGTGCTGACAATCTATTTTACAGGATATACATTTGCCTCGGACTAACTTTGTTTTGCAGGAAAAGAGAGTTTTCTGGAACAAGGTAGTCCGGGCGCTCGGAGGGGATCCGGGCGCCCGGAGGGGATCCGGGCGCCCGGAGGTCCGGGCGCCCGGAAGGGATCCGGGCGCCCGGAAGGCGAATTCTATCCAGCCAAGTTGTCGCCACGTGGAGCATCTCGGGTGGAGCAGCTACGTCACATTCCAGGCGCCCGGAAGGGATCCAGGCACCCGGAACAGCATATAAAAGAAGCCCCAGACAGGAGCTTCAGATCAATCAATTAAGCTGAGAACTCTTCTACTGCTGGTCTTGCTGCTCGACGCTCAGTGCGACGCCAACAAAGCTCCGACACTACGCTCCGTTCTTTTCCCTTTTTGTCGATATTTGTTTTTCAGTTTCATTAGCATTCCCTGTACGGTTCTTTTGTAATTATTATTCCGAATTGCTAGTGATTGCCCAACGAAAGTGGTCAAGGACCACGGGCCTTCGAGTAGGAGTCGTCACAGGCTCCGAACGAAGTAAAACCACTGTGTCTATTTTACTTTTCCGCTGCGTTTAAACTCTTGTTTTTTCGAATCGATAATAACCCCCCCCTCTATCGAATCTAACGGTCCTACACCGCCAAGTTGGCGGGTTGGCCCGCCCCGCCCCGCCAAATGGTTAGCCCGTTACGGGCTGACCCGCCCCGCCACGGGTTGGCCCGTCTGACAGCTCTACCTATGTTTAACCAAAAAGAACAATCGAATCACAAGTTCGAAAAACAAAAGAAACACAAAATCGAAAACATAAATTCGATTACCTAGATTCATTAGCCTCTGTTGTTTGGTATTTCAAAATCTAAATAAAAGGATGAACTAGTTATGATGCGAAAACTAATAACTAGTTATACCTTTTATAGCTTATAGACCTCACGATCTTTTGTCGTATTCCTCTTCTTATCTCGGACATCGTGTGGGCGACGATCTACCGAGACGAGAATCCACCCAAGCTTCTTTTTCTCCAAGCAAGTTTCGGCCACCACAAGAACTCCAAGAGAAGATGAGGTTTGACCACCACCACCAAACTCCAAGGGATGCTAGAAACAAAGCTTTCTTTCTCTACTTTTGCAAGCAAAATCCGGCCACCAACAAGCTCCTTGGGAGTTGATGCTGCCGACCACCAATGAAGAAGAAAAGGAGGAGAGGAAGAAGATGAGGGCCGACCACCACAAGGAAGAGAGGAATAATAGATGATAGGTTATGATGTGAGACACCTCTACCCTCTCTTTTATATTCCTTGGTCTTGGCAAATAAGGAAAGTTTTAATAAAAACTTCCTTATCCTCTTTGCCAATGAAAGGAAAATTTATTAAAATTTTCTTTCTTGTTTCTATTTGGCCGGCTACCTCAACATACTCCATACAAGGAAAGTTTTAAACAAAAAATAAAACTTCCTAATTTATTTTCGGAAATTTTTAAAATAAAAATTTCTCTTTAAAATTCCCTTCATGGTTGGTTATAAAAGGAAACTTTTATAAATTAAAATCTCTCTATTAAAACATGTAGATGATTTACAAAGTTTTCTCTAAAATTAAAATCTTTCTTTTAACTACAAATAAGGAAAGATATCTTTCTCTTAATTTTTGTAGAAAGCTATAAAAGGAAAAATTTAATTTTAAAACTCTCTTTTAAAATAAAAGGAAAGTTTTATCAAAAATTAAAATCTTCCTTTTAACTACAAATAAGGAAAGATATCAAACCTTTCTCTTAATCTTTTGTAGAAAGTTATAAAAGGAAAGACTTATAATTTTTAAACTTTCTTTTAAAACCATGACTTCCACATAAGAAAAGATTTTAAAAAATAAAACTCCTTTTAATTTATTGTGGCTGGCAACCTAAGCTTGGGTTCAAGCTAGGGTCGACCACCACTTGATCCATCCAAGCCTTGATGTGGCTGGCCCTTGCTTGGGCTCCAAGCTTGGCTTGGCTGGCCACCTAGGATGAGTAAGAAGGTGGGTATGAATGGGTATAACACTTTATAATTAAGAGGCTACGATAGAGACCGAGAGGAGGAATTGATTTTGGTCTCCCGATGAACTTGAGCTTCTCGTGTTCGCCTCGAACACCCAACTCGAGTTCATCAATAATAACTCATTCCACTAAAGAGTTATTATTGAACTACCGCACCAATCCCATATTACTATATGGACTCATTCTTATCATGAGTGTGTTAGTCTCCCTGTGTGTTAAGATATTGAATGACCACTAATTAAATGAATTACTGACAACTCACTTTAATTAATATCTAGCTCCAAGAGTAGAACCACTCAACTTTATTATTATGTCGAACTAAGTCCACCTGCAGGGTTTACATGACAATTCTTATGAGCTCTTTTTGGGGACATCATCAACCTAGATTCCTAGGACACAGTTTCCTTCTATAATCAACAACACACACTATAAATAATATTATTTCTCAACTTATCGGGCCTATTGATTTATCGAACTGAATCGCACCATTTGATAAATTAAAGAAATAAATACTAAATATATGTGCTTGTTATTATATCAGGATTAAGAGCACACATTTTCATAATAACAAAGGTTTTGTTCTTTTATGCAGTCAGTATAAGGTCGGATCCTTTGATCCGTATTTTATGAACTAGGAGATTGTCTACTTATATATATTGGTAAAAATTGATGATCCCTATTTATTTTATAAATAAGATCATTAATCTTCAGTTCTTCACTAATATAAATAAAAGGATCATCCTCTATCTGCAAAAGATCTCAACTGCTTGTAATTGCCATAACTCCCCACTTGTAATTAATAAAACGGTCTATTTTACATTATAGGTAGGGGTCCAAGTTAAAAGAAGGGTAATTTTGTATGCAGTCCTTATTGGTAAACAAATTTTTGCATGCAGTCCCCATTCACATCCATGAAAATCTTTGTTTTCACTCCCCAGTCAAACATCTTTACCTAATTGCCCATGATATTTTTAGGTACAAAAAGTCTCAAAATCAGTATAAATCCTCTTAAATTGAGTATATTAACTTAGAATTTAGTATATTTTCTATCAAATTGAGTACGATTCTTTTTTCACCTCAAAATATACTCGATTTTAGTTTAATGTGCTGAATTTAATAGGAATTATACTCATTTTTAGACTATTTGTACTAAAAAATATGAGAGTTAATTTCGATAAAAAATATATTCGATCATAGTATAGAGTACTAGATTATAGTGTAAAGTGCTGAATTTAACATGAATTATATTTATTTTTAGACTTTTTATACCTAAAAAATAGGAGGGACAATTTTAATAGAAAATATACTCGATTTTTAATATAAAGTACTGACTTTAAGAAGAATTATACTCATTTTTGGATTTTTTGTACTCAATTTTGGAATTTTTGTACCTAAAAAATCTGAGGGGCAATTTAGGTATCAATATTTGCATGAGGGAGTTGAAACAAGTAATACTTTGTATGCAGGATGTGGAAATAAAGTTTTTTGGACATTGGAATTGCATGCAAAGTTAACATTATGATTAGAGATTTTTCTCTAATTTACCGTTAAAGGAATTAAGAATACGTGAAAAAAAAACAGAAATTTGGTTCGTGATTCTGAGGGGGTAATTCATTATAATCGTCGATTAAACGATAAATAAAAATAACATTATATAAGACTCAATTATAAGTATTTTATTTTATATATTGCAATTGTTTCATGCATTTTAACAATATTTACCACTACAATATCCACATAGTTTCAACTTAATTTTATTAAATTGATTGAATTATTTTTCAACAGTGGATATGAAATTTATTCAGTTTTTACCGGATTCGATAGATAAATTTCTAAAATAATATCTAAATTACGTATCATGATTTTAAGGTTACTAAATCACGTACTTATTTTCTATTTTACTCTCATTATAAAATTAATTAGATTGGAAATAAAATCATTCGACTAATTTTTTTCTAGTCGGAATGATTTTTTTTCATGTGTTTGAAAATTTTATCAACCGATTTCAATCAAAATTGGTTGATAGACCTAGATATCTCGAACATGAAATTAGTTCTTATATATTCTTCTAGTTCTCTTGATTGTAAAAATACTATCAAACATCACTTTGATCGAATATATTGAGAGCAATGATTTTTTAAATATAAATGTATCTAAAAAATTAATTCGGGTTTAAAAAATCAATCCTCTCAATATGTTTAATTAAATTGATGTTTGATAATATTTTTACAATCAGAATAACTAAATGAACATATATGAACTAGTTTCATGTCATTTTGAGATCTCTATGTCCATCAGTCAATTTCGGCTGAAATCGGTTGATGGACCTAGAGACCTCGAAATGACATGAAACCAGTTTCTATGTGTTCTTTTAGTTCTCCTAATTGTAAAAATACCATCAAACATCAATTTAACGGAATATATTGGGAGCAATGATTTTTTAAACATGAATGCGTCAAAAAATTAATTTATGTTTAAAAAATTATTGATCTCAATATATTCGATCAAATTGATATTTGAGGGCATGAATATAATCATAAGAACTAGAAGAACTCATAGATATGGTTTCACTTCATTTTGAGCTCTCTAGGTCCATCAACCGATTTTGGCTAAATTAACCTATATTTTTTTTATTTAAGTTTATTCGACCCTAATTTTAAAAAAAAATCACTAATCTCAATATATTGTGTCAAATTGATATTTGATAGTATTTTTATAATAAGGAGAACTAGATGAACATATAGGAACTGATTTCATGTCATTTCGAGGTCTCTAGGTCCATCAGCTAATTTCTGCCAAAATCGACTCATGGATCTAGAGACCTCATATATGAAACCAGTTCTTATATGTTCGTTTACTTCTCCTGATTATTAAAATGTTGTCAAATATTAATTTGACATAATATATTGAAAACAAAGATTTTTTAAACATGAATGTTAAAAAATCACCACCTTAAATATATTAAGTTAAATTGATGTTTGATAGTATTTTTTACAATGTAAAAGATTAGATGAAAATATAGAAATTGATTTTATATTATTATGAAGTGTTTAGGTCCATCATTTTATTTTAATCGAAATCAATTGATAAATTTTTAAGATAAAATAAATTAATTTAATAGGAAAAAAATCAATGGACTAATTATTTTTTCAGTCGAATTAATTGAAAGACAAGAATAAAACGGAAAGTGGACACATGAGTTAATAATTTAAAAATTATGGTACCTTCAAACATCTACTGTGTTAAATAAAAAACGGAAATTTATTTATATTGGATTAATTTTGTTTGTCTTAGTTCTGAGATCTATCATGAATAAATGCTCGGCAGCTACTTGTCAATGCAAACTGAGACTTCGGTGAATTGGAAGAGTTTCCCTTCCTTTTACATCAACAGACATCTGCAAGATGCCATGTTTTTGATTGAAAACTTTGGTGAGATTGCAGAACAGTTGCTGAATGTTTATGCATGCAACAGAATACACAGAAAAACAGATAGCTTGACTGTTAATTAATCAAGAACAATCATCACAGTTGGTTTGCAAGTTTACACGCACAAGGAGGTTTGGTAAGAAAATGTAGAGGCAAGGAAGCTACTTAAACCCATAAGAAACCCTAAACTGCTCTGCTGCTCTGTTTTAATCAAGCGTGTTAACAACACTTAACTTTGTTTACTTCACCCAAGCAACTTCATCTATTTAACGCCCCGTTTCTGTCCGCTTAATTCGCATCTCATCCTTCACTTAATCTCTTCTTAGTAGTAACAAGCACAGATTCTTCCTCTCCAGCAATGGCAGACGAGAACGGGAAGCAAACTGAGACAGAGAGCAGGCCGTGGCATCAAACGGTAACCCTGTTACTCGTTTCACTAAGGTTGGCAGCTCTTGTGGCCACCTCCACGGCTGCAGGGCTCATGGCATTCAACAAGGAGACAAAAACAGTCACAGTGGCCGTGGTAGGGACCAACCCCATTCTCCAGTCCTTCACTGCGGCATTTCAGCAAACACCTGCCTTTGTGTAAGCTTCCTTCTCTAGCGTCGATATTTGAGATCCATTACGATTTAGCATTTTGACATTTGGCTTCGTCACAGATACTTCGTGCTTGCCAATGCCATAGCGAGCCTGTATAACCTACTGGCGATGCTGCTCCGGCCATGCTTGAAGAACAGAGGACGTCAAGTTTTAGTGCATCTGTTGGACATGGTAAGTGGCCTCCTCCCGTCGTAGGATGACGACGGAGAGTTTTTTTCGCTGAACTGTTGCAGTGCTTGAGCAGGTGGTGTTTGCTTTGGTGGTGACTGGGGCAGCAGCTGCAGCATCCATGGCGGAGTTGGGGAAGAATGGGAACAAGTATGCGCGATGGAATCCCATCTGCGACAGATTCGAGGCCTTTTGTATTCGTGGAGGGGTGGCTCTGGTTGCTGCCTTCATTGGAGCTGTCCTGCTCCTGCTCATGAACGCTTTATCCGTCGTAGGCTTGACGTGCAAGAATGTGACAAGCAACAACAATTAGTTGCTCGCCACAGAAGGAATGTTTATGTGCATGTGCTTGTGCGTTGTGTTTGTCTGCTGTGTGAGCATTTTACCGACTTGAGAATTTATCCGTTCAGATAATCTTCGAGTTTATGAAATTTTAGTCGGGAGTTTTTCGCTGATTAATTATTTGAATGTATTAATGAACAGAGAGTTAACCAAATCTCGTAATTATACCAAGCGAATCTAATCCATTAATAATTTCACGTCATCAGTGACGCCAGGGCTTGTTCGTGAATCAAACCACCGCGCGCCGCCGTCAACACGCGTCGGAGGAGGATGAGCTGGCGGAGCTCGGAGAGCCTCCGGCCGAGGGAGGCGGACTCCAGCCGGAGCCGGCGGTTCTCGTGTCGGAATAGCAGGCAGCGGTGGGACATGGACCCGGCTCGGTTCGCGAGGTCGCGGTTCAGAGACATGAGTTGGTCCGACTCCGTCCGGAGCTCCTCGAAGCGGCGGCGCTTGCGCACGCGGCAGCGGCGGGCGGACTCGCGGTTGGAGATCTTGCGGCGGAGCATGCGCTGCTCGTCCGGGGACCGCGGTCCGGTCGATTCGGAAGGAGAGCAAACCGGGCCGAGGGAGTCGAACCAAGAGGGGTCGAGGAGCAGCATGGTGCGCAATTAGACGGGCGAAGAAGAAGTGGGAGGAAAGGGAAGTAAGGAGGAGGCGAGCCACCTTATTTATACACGCGACGTCGGCTGAGAGGAGGGCCAATCCATTCTGTGTGCGGGAGTCGATCAGGCACGTCGGCTCGAGAAGTGGACGGCGGATGGATGGACCGCATGGGAAAAAGTATGGAGATGACGTGACGAGGTCCCGATGAGGCGTTGGCTTAACGACGAAGGAAACGGTGGCGTTTGGATTCGACTAGATTCTACGTGGACGTCGTTGACCCGGTGGACTGCCGCGGCAAAAAGCAGTTGACAGTTTCTATTAGATTTAGACTGACGTATGATCGTGCATGATATCCATGATCATCTTATCTTTTTCTTGTTAATCTTTCGTTTGCCAGTGACAAAAAGATCGACAATCCTTTAATTTGCATGCTTTTTGCTCAAAGTAGATGCCATGCACAGTCGCATCTCTGTCAGATCTTGCCAACCATATCCGTCACGTTAAGTCGAAGCCACTGGAGCAGCTGTGGGAGCCTAAATGAGTGCGTGTATCATGGGCACAGACTTTAGCTGGCCACCGTGGGATTAAAGAACTCTTTTTTATGCCTACGTCAGTCGATCACTCTAAGATCAAGATATAAAGATGCAAAACAGGATAAAAATTTATATTTGAATGAGTACAAATGAGGATGAACATTCCTATTTGTAGTACAGAGGGCTCTTTGAAAATACATATGTAGTATAGTTCGTGTATTTTAGTACGAGTGCTCGGGTGACTTGAGCCTTTTGTGCTTGGGTGCATTTGGGAGCTGTAACATTTTTTCCTACCTAATATAGTGATGCCTCCCTCGTCGTGCCTTCCTCGTGGAAGTGATCAATATGATCCTAAAACTATCATAATACCTCAATTAATCTCACAGTTAGGCTATTCCCCACACTTGTATCAAATGTTCAAGCTTCGATATAAATGTTTGTCTAATTATTTCTCATAAAATCCTTTCACACTAAGTGGTCCTCTATGTTGATCTCCTCGGATAGGATCCTTGGGATCTTAGTGATATGACTTCAATATGCTTAAATGGAATACTGAGTAGACCTTGAGCCTGGATGGAAGCTCCAATTTATGGGTAACCTTATCTACTCTTTTTATGATTTGAAAGGGTTCCTTATATGCCCCCGATAATGGTACAGCGATAGCAGTAGAGAGTCTTCTCAATTTTTTAAATATCTAAGGATTTAATCCTAATTTTGATGAATTAATAGATGAATGTTAATCATCCTAGGATTAATTGGTGTAAGCTAGATAGTCTGATGCCAACTAAACAAAAGTTCCTTATACCACATCATAAATCCTTGTGGCTCTTAAGCTTGCATAACACCAAATATAGCTTCACAATTACTTAGGGTGTGTTTGGTTTACGCATGTTCCATTTTCATTTTCTGGAAAACGCGCGTTTTCTAGAAAATAAAAAATGATTTTTCGTCATTTTCTATTTTTCCAAAAAATGCTATCTATATTTTTAGAAAACGGACATGGAAAATGCAAACTAAACATCATTTTTCAGAAACATACGCTTTTCAAAAAATAAAAAAGGAAAACGTACAAACCAAACGCACTCTTAGTTCCCCCACTTGGCACTAGACATTTGTTCTCAAAATCTTCTGATCTACCCACTTCTTGTGCAAGCAAGTTATGACTATATATTTAGGGCTTGGTGTAGTGGCAAGAGGCCGGATACATTTTCCAAGTAATCAAGCTTCAATTCTCACACATGGCACACTTACGACAATTAAACTACTAGTGAAGTTGCGACATCACGTTAGGAGCCACGTGCTTCTTGAATTTATTTGATGGATGGAATGTGGGGCCGAATAGTATATCGCAAGATTAGTGTGGTTATAAGATCTAAATACCTGGGATGCGGTGATAAAGGGGGCTCACCAAGTGTGGGTCAAAGGATGGAGACAACCAAAGGATGGAGACAACAGTCAACGTAGAGGTCAAGGTCAAGGAGGTCAACGCCAGAGAACCAACAGGCCCACTAAAAGGAGGTCGAGTGGAGCTCTACTATAGTGGTCGATCGGCAAAAGACTGGTCCAAACAGAACACCTGTACATCCAAGTTCATCGAGCGCTCATCACAGAGCAGATGAACGTGGTGACGACCGGAGCATCAGTCCAGTCGGGCGAAAACAATCAAGTCAATGTGGAGGTCAAAGTTAAGGAAGTCAACGCCAGAGAACTAACAGGTCCACCAAAAGGGGGTCGAGCAGAGCTCTACTGTAGTGGCTAATCGGCAAAGGGATAGTCCAAGAAAAACACTCGTACATCCAAGTTCATCGAGTGCTCATCACGGAGCAGAGGAATGTGACAACGAACGGAGTGTCAGTTCGATCGAGCGAAAACAATCCACCGAGCTGAGTCATTGTAGGGAAGCATCAGAGGTCGACCGAGCGGGGATCCCTGGCCGAGCGACTCCCCCACTCGGCTAAACAGTGGGACCCTCTCATATCCTTTGATATCCCTTTGGGAGATAATACCGTCAACAATGAGGCATGGTTAACAGGTGAATCGTATGACGAAAGCTTCTACTATTTTGTTAGAAATTTACATGTCATGTTAAGGTATGATGTCAAAGACACTTTCCTGACAGGTCATTTCATAGGATAAATCGAAAAATGTGCTCATACCTCGAGGAGCGTGCACCTCGCCTGCTAGGGTACTATATAAAGGGAGGTCCATGGATCGACGAAGGTACGCGTTATTCACTATTCACGCTTGCGCTCACTATTGCTCCACTTTCTTCTACTATTCCGGTGACTAACTTGAGTGTCGGAGGGCCAACGTAGGGGACCCCTTCCCTGGCTTGGCACTGATGTTTCTTGTGTTATAAAGTGGAGCGGAGTCTACATCCAGTCAACACAGAAGCCACATCCTCAATTAGCCGTCTCCACGATTTTCAGACAAGATCACTTAGCAAAAGAAAGTTATGACTAGATATATATATTTCTTTCGGGACTTGACAAACTTGTAGGCAGCTGAAGTTGGACCAATATAACTAGCAACAATAGCCCTAGAGGTGAGCAGTTGTTGGTATGTGGCCTTGCTAAGCTATAGATTGTATGAGAACAGTTGGTATAATTGATCTCAAGGGTTTTGATGTTTGTTTGACAATATATTTAATGGAGCTTGATCAAGGTTGACATAGTTAATTGAAAATTTTAGTTAGGTTAAGGTTGACCAGATGACTGGCAAGTGGTGAGTAGTCTATCGAGTGACTAACAAGTCCAAGCAGGTTAAGATGACTTGATGTTTGGCAAGAGGAAAATCCTAGGGGGTAACCCTAGGTTTTGGAGGAGTGAACTCCAAGTAAAAGCCCTAATGAGTGAAGGTAGGTGGTAAAAGTCCTAGTGAGTGAAGCTAGGTGATGAAGTCTTAATGAGTGAAGCCATGGAATGAAACCTTAAGGAAAATAACCTCAGGTACCTAGGGGGAGGTCCCTAGGTAGTGAAAAGTCATGGAGGAGTGAACTCCAAGCATGTGTGATTGAGAGGTTGACCAGACCAATGGATTTTGGTAAATCTACATATTGTTTTATCAACACTATTTGCTATTGTGTTAATTTAGTATTGCAGAAAAAGTCTTAGTGGATTAGGTGACAGACACTGAGCAGAGAAAGTCTAATAGGTCTAGAGGACCCAATGTTTGACAGATAAGTTGAGGTAAACTACTGAAGATAGTGAAGTGAGGTCGTATCATAATAGGGATAAACCTTACGTACTGATCTAACTGAAGAACCTGACGGAGGTTTCTAAGTTGAGATCAAGATAGTCATTGTTGGTCCCTTTGGAGGCCAGCAAGAGGGGAGGGGGTGAATTACCCTGAAAAAATAAATTTGGCCTTTCTCGGATTTTCAGCTAAGTACAGAACACTTGTAATTAAAAAGACAAAGACTAATAAAGAAAATGAACACAGAGAAGTTACTTGGTTTGCAATCAGAAAATTACTAATCCAAGGAAAATTGGGCGTACTATATGAAGATCTCCTTTGGGCGGAGTAGTCTCTTACAACGTTAACAGCACAGAAGAAAAGCAAAGCACAGAGAAATAGATTACAAGTGAGTTGATTGTGTTCGATGAAAAGCTTCTGGACCAAGGCTATATTTATAGCCTTGGTCGGGGCGCCCCGAAGGGGTTTCGGGTGTCCTGGGGGGATAAAACTTTATCCCCTAATGTTCAGATCGCGATTGACGTGATCCTGCTCAAAAAGCCGACTCCGGGCGCCCCGAATGGATTCGGTCGCCCGAACCACTAAGTCAACCCAATTGACTTTCTGGTCCGGGCCTTCTGCTTCGGTGCTGCTCACCTCGGTCCGGGTCTTCCGCTCCAACTTCGCTAGCTTGGATGATCTCAGCCATCCGGAATATGGCTCACCCGAACCCAACTTCTGACCTTCTCCTCGAGCAGCCTTCCTTCCCGGTTTCTCGTCCCTCGAGCGTCGCCTACGTTCTTCTCGTCCATCGGTGTACTCTTCAGCGGTCACCTCGTCCCTCAGACGCACCGAGTCCGTCGGCTCTCTCTCCGTGTCGTCCTTCTCGCTAGTTGCATCTTCCGCTCGACTTCCTGTGGTCCTAAGCTCCTGCACATTTAGACACAAGGGTTACACAAAATATGACCTAACTTAACTTGTTTGATCACATCAAAACACCTTGGGGTTCCAACAATCATTACTGTCTCATTCATGCACACAATATTAACACTAATCTTGCTTTGTAGATTTATGTTCTAATTTTGTTTTATAGGTTAATTATTATTTATGTTACTAATACTGTTTTTCAGAAATTGGTGTTCTGTCGATGAAACAAGGCTATTTAATCAATAGATCAAAGAAAGATCAGAGCGGTGAGATTTGATCAGGATGCAAAAGGGAACATTCAGTTTTGTTGATAGACCAGCTTATTTCCAGATTTAATGGAGATTCAAATCATAACAGAAAAGGTAAAAAGTTGTTTAGTTGAAGAAACATAGTTGATTAGTCAATGGAATGACGAGATTTATAGGATCAAATAGATCGGATCTCAGCAAATAAGGAAGGAGCTGTGGTTTTGTTGATAGATAGAAGGTTTAGTTGACGGATCGGTTAGTCGAAGGAATATTTTTTCAGTCAATAGAGCAAAATCTATAAAAGAAGCCCTCGAGCTACAAGCTAGAAATAACTTTTGATCTTCTAATTTACTACTACGTTTCTTCTGTGCTAGTGCAAGCTTAGACTACTACGACGTCGTGAAGTGTCCCACAGCTTGCAACTTATTTTTACACTCATCTATTGTCAGTGTATTTAATTACTTGCACTTTATATTCACATCTATATTATTTCTCTGTCATTTAATAGATTGTCCAATGAAAGTGATCGACAATCGCGAACCTTAGAGTATGAGTCGTCAAAGATTTTGAACCAAGTAAAAAATGACCTTGTCTTTTTTGCTTATCTTTTTAATCCGCTACGTACTCTGTTTTTAACAAAAGTAAAGAACAAATTTAAAGTGACGAGATTCACCCTCCCTCTCTCAACCTCAATGATCCTTCAAGAACTGAGTTATGTCTAGCCGACATGGCTAGTCTCACTATGAGGCACTCACATAATATTTGAGACAAATTTATAGCAATTCATTGCTCCACTCTATCTACCCATTGGTTTAAAAATGCACACTGATAGAAAAGTTTAAGTTTACCCCCATTAGCTCGAACAATTTGGTTAAAAATTTGTCTATGAACCATCCAACTCGATCACTAACAATGGTGTAATACCCACTAAGCTTGTAGGATAAATATATGAATGTGGGATTTTGCCTTAGAAAATAATAGGAAGTGAGTTGAACCAAAAAGGAAATAAAATAGAAAAGTTTAAGTTTACCCCCATTAGCTCGAACAATTTGGTTAAAAATTTGTCTATGAACCATCCAACTCGATCACTAACAATGGTGTAATACCCACTAAGCTTGTAGGATAAATATATGAATGTGGGATTTTGCCTTAGAAAATAATAGGAAGTGAGTTGAACCAAAAAGGAAATAAAAAGAAATAAAAATAGGGAGAGGTCAAGGATTGAACCTTGAACCTCTTATATGATAATTCATAGAATTAATTAGTAGAAACCAATTGGGATAGAGAGAAGATATTGATAGCAAAGGAGGGAAACTTATGATAAAGGTAAGAGTAAAAGCTAACCAAAAGAAAATAAGAAAAGAGCAAGAGAAAGGCAACTTGCCTTCCTCCCTTCCTCTCCCTCTTCCTCTTTGATTTTGCCGAAATGTTTAAAGAGGGATTAAGGGGATTCATTTCCCCTTATTTCACCATGAATGATGAGGATAAATAAACAAATAAAAATAAAAATAAAATAGGAAAAAGGGCTAAGGGAGAAGGAAAGCAAAAACTAAGTTTGCTACCTCTTCCCCCTTAACATAAAAGGGAGCAAGAAAAGAGAAAACTATTTTTCTCTCATTTTCTCTCATTCATCCTCTCCCTCACCGAGAACACCACAGTCCCCTCTCCTCCATCTTCAGCCCCAAAGCCAAATTTTTCCCTAAGAAAACCTAAGATACAAGGAGGACTTAGCAAGGGAATCAAGGGAAAGGAACTAGAAGAAGAGACTACTTCTTCTTCACCATACCTTAGATCCACAAGCGAAAAGGATGTAAGCTTCCCCTCACCTGTGGTACAAGGCTTTTATGTTCTTTTCGGATTTTATGAAGATTTTTAAAACCTAGAAACAAGTTTAAGAAAATTCGGCCAAGAAGAGCTTTCAAAATCTAGTGATGTTTAAAACTAGTCTTCATTTCATGATAGATTTTCTATGCTATGTAGAAGGGTTTTTCTTCATGTTTTTATACCTATATGATACTTGATCAGTGGGGTACTTAACCCTAGAATTTCGGCCAAAACTATTTTAAGGAGGCTAGGGAAATTATTGTTTTACCAAATTAGTACAAGATTCTCCCTATGAAATATTAAGGATCTTGTATTAGTTTTCTTGCTTAAAAGATATTTGAATCTAAAAGAAAACCTCTTATATGTTTCGGCCAAGAAATGGTTTAGGTTTAGGAAGACCTTTAAATTTAAATAACCATGCTCATGTGATAGAATACAAAGATCTTAAAGGATTTGTATGCTTGAATATTGCTAGAATTTTATGAACTCCTTCTTAGGGTTTTTCGGCCATGATGAGATGGATAGCTTAGAAAAGCTTAAACAAAATTTTAATATGCTCAAGACCTCTGTACTATTTAGATATGAAAGTTGTTTAATGCCCTCATGCTTAATTAGGGTGTAGAAAAATTAGTTGCATGACATATAATATGTATGACCACAAGGGGTCCTAGCTTATTCATGAACCAATTTGTATATATATGTTTTTTTAGTAACTTTTGCCATGAAATTTACTTAGGTTTTTCATACTTTAGGCCACTTAAGAACCTAGCTAAAGAATGGTAGGTTTCTGCCATGAGAAGAAAATAAAAGAAAAAGAGAAAAAGAAACCTAGAAAGCCTAAGACACAATTCATACGTATACTCATTATGCTTGTCCTTATACATGCTATGAAACTTGTATAAATTCTCATGCTTTTAGGCTATTTGAAACAAGTTTATATTCTGTGAGTTTCGGCCAAGTAGGGTTAAAAAGACCTAGGGGCCTTAGAAATGAAACCAAATGTGTTAAAAGAACTTCTTATGAAAATAGGATAATGTGTTGATTGTTTCACATGCTTGTATGATTTTTCCATGGCCTAAATGAACCCTTGAATGTTTCGGTCATGAAGGAATAGATGCCCTAGAAACCCTAGGACTTAAATTAAATATGCTCAAGTCACTCTACATGAAATATGATAAGTAGAAAGCCAAGGTTCAATTGCTATATGTTGTTTTATGACCTAAAATGATGCTAGGGTATGTTTCGGCCATAACTATTGTATGATGCCTTGTATGAATTTATACATAATGTTAGTCCAAGTTCACATGCTTGTATGCTTGTTTGTAGCCCTAATGAGAACTTGTTAAATTTCAGCCATGACATATGTTAAGGGCTTAAAGAACTTAGGAACTAATTCAAATGTGTCAAATGTGTTTACCTTGTTCCTTGGTAAAAAATGTTATAAATATGACTTAAAGTTGTCCATGCTTTTATGTCATATGGAACCTTGTTTCACACCTTAAGGTTTCGGCCATATGAAATTAGGGACTTGAGGAACTTAGAAATTAAGTTAATCATGGTTATAATGCTTCTTATGAAAAATGTTATGATGATAATTTAGGTGCCACATGCTTGGATGTTGTGTTTAACCTAAATTGAGCTCTAAAGGGTTTCGGCCACAAGGGTTTAGGAAGCTTACAACCAAGATAAATATGATACCATGTTTCCTATGATAGGATATTCACAAGATACACCTTTATGCTTAATATGTATGCTTGTGATTTATGACTTATGATATGAGATATGCATGCTTTCATGATATGATATGTGCTTAAGAAATATGCATGCTTTTATGATATGATACGTGCTTAGAGACATGCATGTTTTATGATATGATATGTGGTTAAAAATGCATGCCTTGATGATATGTTAAGTGCTTAAAAATGTGCATGCTTTAAAATGTGATATGTGGTTAATATATGCATGCTTGATGATATGTTAAGTGCTTAAAAATGTGCATGCTTTAAAATGTGATATGTGGTTAATATATGCATGCCTTGATGATATGCTAAGTGTTTAAAAGAATGCATGCTTTATGTTATGATATGTGGTTAAAAATGCATGATTTGATGCTGTAATGTATGCCTAAGTGATGCATACTTTTATGAAGTGATGTATGCCTAAGTGATGCATACTTTTATGACATGATGTATGCCTAAGTGATGCATACTTTTATGATATGATGTGTGCCTAAGTGATGCATGCTTTTATGATACATGATATGTATGACATGTACTTTACTTTATTTGTGAGTGGCTTGTACCAAGGGTGGGCTCCATAAGCGCTCCGGGGACTAAGGACCTCGTTAGGGATGGGCTCCTAAGTGCCCCTAGGACTAAGGGCCTAGTATGTTTGCCTCGTAGGGTTCAAGACTTGCTACCTTGGACCTACAAGGTTGCGCGCAATATATAAGTGGTACATAGCCGGGATCCCCCTTATGTTGAGATTACTTTCAAGTATGTATATATGTAAAAGAAAATGGTTTTAAAGATCATGAGACATACACATGTTTTTCGGATACATGTTTTCCAAAATCATATTGCATACACCTTATGATTATGCTATGTTTCATGTTATGCTCTTGATTATGATATGCCATGATAAGGTATGATTATGTTATGTTCATACTATACCTTATAGACATGTTTCGGCCATGGATTTGTTGATGCTTGATATATAGATTTCGGCCATAGATATGATGATGCCTTGATGTACATGTTTCGGCCATAGTATGATGCTTTGATATGCATGTTTCGGCCATGCTTTGATATACCATGATACTTGTTTGTTTTGCCATGTCTAGCTATGTTTTATGCAATGCACTATGTATATGTTTCGGTCATGGTGATGCTTGATATGCTATGACTAGTTGTGATTATATTATGATGCATGATATGCTTGAATAGAATGTTATGTTATGCCATGATTAGTTGAGATTATGACTTGTTGATGCATTCTTGATTATGTGCTGATTGTTGGTTTTAGTGAGTAGGAAAGGAACTTACTGAGCCATGAGTGCTCATAGCTTACTTTCCTTGTACCACAGATAAAGAAAAAAGCTGGATGAGTTAGAGGAGCAGCAGGAGGGGCAACGAAGATGTGTGTGGCGGTGGCTAGGCAACTAATTAAGAACCTGCTTAAAGTTTCTTTAAAGAACTATGCATTGATATTTTATGACTTGTGATACCTAAACATGTGTGGCTTGACATTATGGTTCCACTGGATTTGATGTTATGATTTTGATGCCATGTGATAGTATAGTTCAAAAGAAATTTAAAAGAAAAGTTTTTATTAAAACTATGAAAATTATTTTAAGTCTTCCGCTGTTTTAAAAAGAAAAATTTATACGTAGAGTATCGTAGCCCCGTCCCTTAGGGTAGCAGGGAGGGCGTTACTCCAACTCGATCACTAACAATGGACTATAGCACCCCCAGTTTCACCACATTCTCAAGGAGTTGCCTCCTCAATTGGACACTCCTGTGTGCCTAGAATGAAAGTCTCATACTTCAAGAATTTATCCACTGCAATCATGATGCAGTCAAATATTCTATCAGCTTTCAACAATCATATTTTAAAGTCCATCCAGATGCTTTCCCATGGGTGTTTGGTGTAGGCAATGACTATAAGAGATTGGTTGGGGGCTTTTGTTCCGTCTTGTCTTGTTGGTACACAAGGAAAACCTTTATGTATGCATCAATGTTGTCTCTATGGGCTGACACAGTTGGTTCATGCAAATGTGCTATTGTTAATAGGCTTGGGGTTGATTCACAGCGGATGTAGAATGTCTTGTTGGTTGCCTCAACTCTTCATTTCATGAGCTACTGTTGCTGGGAGAAGCCCCCTATAATTTATCTATCTTCTAGACAGGGGGAGTCACCCTGGAGGAGAGATAATGATTTCACCTTTTGCTATCAATCAATGTCGTTTCTCATGTGTGGTCAATAGTGATTGATCCTGTCTAAAATATGCGAAGTGGTGCGCTGGCTCCGGTGAACAATGATCCTTGATGAAGATAGCCTTTTGAAGATCTAGAAGAACCTCTCCAGTGATGAACCATGATTAGTGCTAAGATGCAATGCACTCCTAGGTGGCTTGCTCACCTTGAGACATGACACTCATGCAACATCTTTTTTGCATAGCTTCCCATGAAGTGATACATTTAGCAATTTCCCTTTGTGAGCAGTAAGTCCTACTCAATCTAAAATCATCTAGTCTTTCCCTCTTTAACACATTCCTTGAAGTTATGAGTTATTGGATTATGACAAAAGTCCTTTTCATATTGGCATTGAGGATCCAAGATCTATATACAATTGGTAAATGAGACAATTAGAGAATTAATCAGGTCAAGAAAATGCAAGCTAACTACAAATTCATAATCTTTTTTGCTTTGTCATTGGTTCGTCTAATGGGATTACCATAATGGTTTCCTTATTTGCCATTGCTATGTGAGTGTCCACTCCCTGTGTAACCCCCAAGGTTAGCACCTCCTTTGAGTTTACAATATTGATCCATACATTACCTTTCTTTACCTTAAGGTCAAGCTTCTTGTTGTCTTCTAGGATGAAAATATGTCTAAGGCTATGTCAACTAGTGCCTTGAGCTTGTGACCTACCACAACAATGTTTACAGACATCATTCCTTTTTTCTTGTTGAGTTTTTTTTGGGTCGAATGAAGTTGAGCATGATTGAACCAAGCTTGAGGGATTGATTCCCTATTTGGGTCCTCATCTTCTTTAAAGATGTTGGTCAACTTTAAATTCTTTGGATAGTCCTTGATCATGTAAGAATTATTACCTAGAAAGCACCCTAAAGGTCCTCAACTATCATTTATGTCTCCATTCTTATAAGACTTTCACCTTCTTGATGGTGGCTTGTCGTCTGTTCTATCTTTCTTGTCAATATCTTTGTCTCGACCTTTGCCTTTGTTGTTGCCCTTGAAGGAGTCATTCTTTTCTAGTTTCTTGAACTCTATCAAGAACTCAACTGCTATCATGGTTCAAGTCAAGTCTTGTACACCCCTATGTTACAACTCTTATCTAGCTTAAGGCTTTAGACCTTTCATGAAGGCAAAGAATACTTCCTTTTCTCCAAGATCTAATATTTGTAGCATCAACTCAAAAAAAAATCTCAAACATATTTTCATATCTTGCCTTGTTGACTTAGTCTTCTTAGATTGTCTTGGGTCACATTTTCAACATACTTGGAGTATAATTGTTTCTTGATCTCCCCCTTCAACTTGAGTATTGATAGAAGTGTTGATGCATTGACCTCTTATTAAGATTGACTAAGCTCGAGCTGATTCGAGTTGAGTTTTGATATTTGATTAATATGTTTGTTAATGAGTGAGATGTCAAGTACAAGTAGAGTTTGTTGGAGAAGGAGATTATTGGTACAATGGACCTTCGGTCTGGTTGATCTAGATTGATTTGGATTAGTTGAGTAATGGGTCTAAGAGAATCATGATTGATCTAACACTTAGTAATCAAAAGTTCAACAAAGAGTTAATAAGTGGAGAAGTCCAAGTAGGTCATAGTTGACCAGACACTTATGATTGAAAGTCCAACAGAAAGTTAGTAAAGGTGAAGTCCAAGTGGATTATGGAGAATCATATGCTTGACAAAGATAAAATCCAAGTGAGTTGAGATTGACTAGATGCTTGGTTGTTGGAAGTCCAACATAGAATTGACAAAAACGAAGTCCAAGTGGGTCATGGAGGATCAGACACTTGACATGAGACATGAAATCTATGTGAGTCAAAGTTGACCAGACACTCAGCAATGGTGGAAGTCTTAACAAGTCATAGATGACTAAATGTTAGGCATGAGAAGTGAAATTTTAATAGATCATGAGGGATCGGATGTTAGACACAATGAGAAAAGTTCAAACAGATCAAGAAGAACAAGATATTTGAGAATAATGAATTTCTAATGGGTCAAGGTTGATTAGATGTTAGATATAAGACGAGAAGCCTAAATAGAATAAGGAGGACCAGATATTTGAAAATGGAGAAGTCTTAGTAGATCAAGGTTGACGGAATATTAGGCATGAAATGAGAAGTTTAGCAGGTCAAAGTTGATCGGATATTAGGCAGGTGAAGTTATAGTAGGTTAAGGTTGATCTGATATCAGGCGAGTGAAATCCTAGTAGGTTGAAGTTAACCGGATGCTAGATAAGAATAGGTTCTAGTATATCTAGGTTGACCTGCTCTAATCATAGGAGGAAGTTCTAGAAACATGGTGTCTCTTAGCATAAGGAAATTCGATGTGAATAGTATTTTTAACGTTGTGAATAGTTTGTCAGTCAACTACATGGACACATCAATCAACTGCAACCGATTGATATAGGTGTACCAGTCAATTAATGAGCTTGAAACTATGAGTTCGAGGTTTGAGGGGGTTTAAGAGAGTGTATCAATTGATTGATAGTACTATTGCAATGAACAAAGTATTTATAATTCGACTGATCAACTCGACTAATTATCATCAATCTATTGATGACACTGTTTGAGCGAACAATATATTTGAAATTCAGTTGCGACATTCGACTATTTTTTCATCAGTCAATTGATGATAATTAGTAGTTGACTATTGTGGTCAAAGTTGAATTGGAAAGAGTCATTCTACAAGTAAAATAGTCAAATTCAAAAGGAGCAATCAATTGATGGGCTCATTTAGTCGACTAATAATCGAAAAATAGTCATGACTTGAAGCTTATAAGAGAGGGCTTCATGGAGGATTTTGCTTGTCGATTCTTGGAGATTTTGAAGGGGAAGTGTTGTTGTACTTCATATCTTCAAAAGTAAATCCAAAGCAACCAACAACGATCAAAGCAAAGATTCATTATTGCAAAACATTTCATTTTTATTGTTTATATTCTCTGTTGTATCTTTATTTTTGTTTGTGTTGCTTGTATAAGAATAGGACTATACAAGGTTTCTTTACCTCTGAAAGGTGTTTGAGAAGGAGAAAATTACTGATGATATCTCTAGGATGGTAAACCATGGAGTAGAATTCGGGGGTTCTAAACTATATAAAATTAAGGTGTTGTGTGTTTTTATTTTATTTATTTTATATTTTGTTGCACATTAACTTCTTAGAGATGAGCACACGATTGACCTTGAGATGTCTTTATGATTCTCATGACTTCTCTTGCAACTCCCAACTTAGACCTCCACCTTGGTCAAGTGAACATCCATTGCATACAATATGCCCGTAGAACTCTCCTTCCCGCCCTTCCCTTGAGCAACATCCATGGTTTCAGACTATTGCATTGTATTTGAAACACTAGCCATTTACGTCTTGTGAGTTTTGGCGCAACGATAAAGTTATTATCGTGTGACCTAAAGGTCACATATTTGAGTCTCGAAGACAGTATCTTATAAAATATGGTAAGACTGCATACAATAGACTCTTCCTAGGAATCCTGTATTGATAGAAATTTCGTGTACCAGACTACTACTGTACAACCCTAGTAAAGGAATTCTTTCCTCATATACTTAAGTGAGTCTATCTCTCTAAGACCACAGGAGATAAACATTCTAGAAGAACAAAAATTTATGAATATACTTAAATGATATAAATGAATGAGCATCCCAAGTAAGAGTATGGAGTTAAGACTGTAGCAGGGATTTTTTTTTTTTTAATAGTAGCTTTGCCCAAATTTTGAAGGATTTTTATTTTCTAAATTGAGATTCTAATAAAGAATCAAGTTTTATTAATGAAAGTTGTCAAAATAACTCACTTTGAGCTAATCATATGTTTATTATATATTACAATATATTTTACCCAAATCACAACCATTTTGAGTATCCTTTAAAAGTCAAAATTTTTATCCAACTAATCCATTCGTATTTAATTAATTGGTCAGATGCAAACCACTCACTTAAACATATTAATCAAATATCACAAACCCTATGAGACTAACATTCTTGAGGAACAATGCCAATTAAAGAGGTTAGGGTTCTTATTGATGGACGATGTGAAGTTGATTGTGAAGTTGAGAATTAGACTGTAGGATTGAGAGGTGGGAGATCGAGAATAAAGAGGCAAGAATGAAACAAAGGAGTTTTTGATAGATGGGTGAGATCAACTAACAAATTCAAGTTTCAAGCATTAAAAGTTAATTATTTTTTATTCTAAGTTCATGGGATTATAAGCAAGATGATCTTAATATAATTTAAATAGAATAAATTTATCCCTTTTTAAAAAATACATATAAATATTTAATATGTAAATTCACATATTAAGGGGTTAATCCGTTTGGCATCTCTATTATTCATATATCATGCAAGGAAATGAAAATTTCAATTCGCCCTTTTTTATATCATAATTTTGTTACTTTTGAATTATCCATAAAATATAATTTATTCTTTTGCAAAAAATAATGAACTCTGTAATTGCAAGTTGTATGAATTCACCTAATTAACAATGCATTCTGTCTTCAAAATGTCTCCTATAACATCAGATTGAGTGAAATATATTTAAAGTTTCTTATTAACAAAACATCATGATCTTACAAACAAGAGATAAACTAACAAAAGTTGATAAAATCTGATCCAGGATGCATTTTGATACTCAAAACTCTGAGAAACGCCTTCACAAACAAAGAATCATCAAACCCCCACAAACTCGATTGATCAACCTACCCAGCAGGATTGAGTTACAAGACTGAGTTGTCAAGAATTGTGCAATGAAAATATCATGTCAGTAAATATAGAAAAAGCAGTCTCCATACACAAGGCCCCTGCCGATCGCCAATGTGGGATTAGTTCAGTTTGATAATTCGAACCTAGTGTCCAAATTCGCAATAGATCGATGCCACCTTCTGAAATAACATTTGAATTTCTCCTCATAACCGAGAAACTACTCCACCATCTGAAAACATATGTTACAATAATATTTAAATTTCTTCCAAGCATCCAAATCTAAAACAAACCTGCCTTCTTCTCTCCATTTTGAAAGTTTAACTTCTTTCCGGGGGCAGATTTGTCGCCTGCTGTTCAGCATAAGGCCTGACAAAAGTTCTCCTCCACCAAACCTCGAATGCTCTCTGAAGATTAGGGCAGTTATCGCCGACCTTCAAGAAGCTTCCCAACCAAGAAAGTAGAATGCTCCGCTGGTCTTCTAATGGTAGTGTCAAAATTGTCTGGCCAATTCCTTCCTCGACGACCTTGCGATCAAACGATCTGCAACCATGTTGTAACCAGCTGTAGTCGTCAATAAGAGGTTGCAACCAAGTTTGTAACAGTAGCTGCCTAGTTTCCCTTGTCGGAAGAATTTCTCCTCTTCCTATACCAACGAAAATCCTAGAAGTGATACAACTGACAAGGTGGCGTGACATGATTGGTAGCTTGGAGTGTAATCCTGCAAGCTCAGTCTGGCTAGCCCACATTGTTGCAAACTCATCGGCTGCATGCCTATCAACCAGAATCTCAACTAACCAAATGAGATTATCTGCCTCAAGAGCTATCTGCCGCATGGGATCTTTGCAGTCGGAAGAACAATCTGAGAAACCAGGCTCGGATGCTTGCCGGAACAGATTTAGTAGTGATTCCACACAAGTTGTACATGATCGGTAAAATAATTGGATCCATGTGTTCACAGATCCACTAGCACAGCTATTATTTTCCTTCAGAAGTTTTAGCACCAGAGTTTTCATCTCCCGCCGACCTCTGTCCTCGTTGCTTTTGAGGACAAGGTCCATGATATGAGCAAGTGTGTCATTTGGTGGATTTGATAAATCAGAAGCGACACGCTTAAGTACAGGACTGGAGCCATAATTTTGGAGATGTCGGACCGATGATACAACATTATCTTCTTCCTCTGCAACCCAGGGGACTGCTTCCAGATAATCCAAGCATGACTTGATGCATTCACGGAAGCCAAGTGATTCGGCAACCTGCAAACATCCAACTCTAGTTATGTAGAAGACGCAAAGTGTTCTAGGTTCTATTGATGATTAAAAGAATAATCTATATGATGCTAATAGCAATGTGGGGTTGACAAAAGGGTTTTTGCTCGATTTGGAATGCCAATTAAGAAAGATGAGTTTTGACTTACACAACAAAATATATGGAATGAGGATCACACCATAATTATACGGTCAGCTCTAACGAGCATTTTATGTGAATTGAAGCATGGTTCCAGATTGGGAATTGCCACTTTGCTACATCCATGATCAAAATGTCATCTCTCTTTGAAGAATGTCAAAGCCATTTCCGTAGCATTAAGGAATCCGAACGACAAGCAAGGTGGAAAATCAGCTCTCCCATCATTACAAATTCAACAAGACTTGGAGGATGGCCAATGTGAAATACAAGTACTTGTATTTTCTTTAGCACGGAGTCATACAATTTTGTAAATTGTGTTACCAGTTAAGGAAAATGATAAAAATAGTTGTAACATTAATTAAATAATTTAGTTGATAAGTATTAGAAATAATAACACCACTATTTATATTAATCACTTTAATTAATTTTCATTGTTCTTTTCAACGTTCAAAATTTTGTTCTGTGCCGGGCGGAACTGGTGAAACTTACCGTTCTGCCCGCGCATCGAAACCGACACTGAAATAGTGAAGATTTCGTCGCATTCGTGCGCTCGTTGTCGCACGATAGCATGGGCAGTGTCGCCAAACGCTTCCAGTGCCGTCGGAAGCGTCGTGGGTGCCGAAGGCATCGTGATGCGACGTTTCTGGCGGTGCCGAAAGCATCACGGGACGCTTCCAGCGTCGCCGAAAGCATCGCCGGACACCTTGGTGCCACCGGAGGTGCCGCCGACGCCTCCAGCATTATCGGAGGCATCCGCGGGGAGTCGGAGGCGTCGCGGCATCGCGGGTTGTCACAAGCATTGGGCAGGCGACTGATTGTGCAAAATTAATATTACCATTTAAATAAATCAAACAATTCCCACTCCCACTTAATTGTTGACATTTTAAGAGGCTTTTATAAATCCTAATTAAATTATCCCAATAAAATATAAAAAATATATTTAAAATTGAAAAAATAAATTTTATTAAATAATATTCTGAAATTATTTTTTCTATTTAAAAATTCTAAAAAAAATTAAAATTTTATATAAAAATTCTAATAAATCAAATTTATATTCTTATATATATATTTTTAATTATTTTTTTTTTTTTTACTATTTTAATGTTTAATTGATATTCTAATTTTTTTTTAGTATTTTAAATATATAGTATGGTAACATATTATGATATGTATCAATTTTAAGTCAGAGCTATTTATACATCAATTATTTTTTTAAAAGAAAATTATATTTAATTATTTTTTATAACAATATTAAGTTGTTTAATAATGGAGAACTTATATAAAATCAATATACAACTTATTTTTAAATTATACACAATAAATATATTTATCTAATAATTACTATATATAAATAAAAAAATATCGAAACTGTATCGACATGACACGATACAATACTGAAACCGTATCGTTCCGGTCTGAGACCGAAACCTCGGCACGGGTCGAAATTTTAAATCTTGGTTCTTTTGATATTTGTATTAATATTTTATATTTTTTTTAAAAAATAATTTTTAAAATTATCTATAGGACCCACATCCCAACTCCAATGCTTCTTGCTTCATGACTTTCCAATTTGATTATCAAGGCACCTTTTAAATACTCGCATTCACCTAAGCAACTTTTTGTCGCCAATAGCCATCGAAAATTTATCACCATCGATGATCCTATCCACCAATGTTGGTCAATGTGAGAGTTTACCATAGTCACTTGCTCCTAGTTTACTAGTGTCATTGCCCTTATTGACTCACAACTTTCATACATACACTGCCATTTCACCTTGCCCTTATGTTCATCCCTAACATCGATCTTCTTCACCTCCTCAAATGCGGCCTCAATCATGCAAGGCTTTGTTCATGACCTTGGTATATCTTAGAGTGCTGGTGATGGACTTACACTAACTCACACCACCAATCCCAATCTTTCTTTAGGTTTCCCATTGTCACAGCAACATTGCAGTTAAAAATCAAGATCTGAAGGAGGAGGTATCTAAATGTTGTATAAACCTTATTGGTGCAACTATTAGGCTTTCTTATTAGTAACTTAAAAAATCTAAATGATAAGGAAGTAAACGTTGTCTTAATGTAAAAATAAAAAAAAAATACAATAAGTTCTTTGATCACGCCATCACATGTTCAATCTAAGGTCCATGCATTAACAGAGAAAATTTTAACTGGAAATATTATGCTTTATTGGTTCATGAGTGAAGCTTAGTTGAACACCTCACTACCCATGCTACGGAGATTCCTAAATCTAGTAGAGCCTCATGAAAGCAGATTGATGCCCAATTGTATACACTTCTTTAACGATCCATCAATCTCAGTCTCATGAGCATCTTCCTATACTTTTTATGCTATAAAACTTCAAACAAGCTAGAGATCCATCCATGGATGATATTTCTCAAGCCTATAATGTGATTGGTAATCACTTCTAGTTATCATAATCTGACACAGAGATCACCATATATATTAATTTATTCTAGGGTATTGCTATTGCTCTTCGAGAAATTTCTTGATCACATAAGATACAAGGTGTTGGAGTGTATACTGAAAGCCTAAGCTTTGTAAACATTCATTATGAATAAAGAATCACATTTGGTCTAATTATCTACATTTGTTTGTAGTTGTTCATTTAATTTATATTGTAGATAACATAGTATGTGGTGTCACATACAGAAGATGATGTTATCAGTACCTTATAAATTATAAACAGAAGCTCACAACCAGAATGGAAAGGAACAAACCAATAGAAGGTCGTAGTGTAATTAGGTAATAGTTTATCTTGACTATATAATTACACTAGTACACTCAGAGTGTATTGAGTAGGACCATTTGAGGTCGTTCCTTTTATACTGACTTTATAAAGGAACAAAGACCTCAGTTATTATGGAAGTGTGTGCTCTTAATCCTAATATAATAACAATCACATATGTTTGATATTTATTTCTTTAATTTATCAATGGGTGAGATTTAGTTCGATGAATCAATAAACCCGATAAATTGGGAAATGGTATCACTCATAGTGTGTGTTGTTGATTATGTTAGAGTGTATACTAAAAGCCTAGCTTTTGGTATAAACATTTATCTAGAAATAAGAATCACATTGGTCAAATATCTACATTTATGATAAAAGTAGTTGTTCAATTAATTTATATTGTAGATAACATGGTGTGTAGTGTCACACACAGAGGATCATGTTATCAGTACCTTATAAATTATAAACAGTAGCTCACGACCATAAATGGAAAGGAACAAACCATTGGAAGGTCGTAGTGTAATTAGGTATTAGTTTATCTTAACTATATAATTACACTAGTACACTTAGAGTGTATTGAGTAGGACCATTAGAGGTCGTTTCTTTTATACTGACTTTATAAAGAAACAAAGACCTCAGTTATTATGGAAGTGTGTGCTCTTAATCCTAATATAATAACGAGCACATATATTTGATATTTATTTCTTTAATTTATCAATGGGTGAGATTTAGTTCGATGAATCAATAAGCCCGATAAGTTGGGAAATGATATCACTTATAGTGTGTGTTGTTGATTATAGAAGGAAGCTGTCCTAGTGATCTAGGTTGAGAATGTCCCCAAGAGGAGCTCATAGGATTGTCATGTTAAACCCTTTAGTCCGACATGTCGATGAAGTTGAGTGGTACTACTTGGAGCTAGATATTAATTAAGTGAGTTGTCAAGAACTTACTTAATTAGTGGACATTGTTATCTTAAACACGTGGAGACTAACACACTCATAATAGAAGGAGCCCAATGTAATTTGGGATTGGTGCGTAGTTCAATAATAGTTCTTTAGTGGAATGATTATTATTGATGAAATTAAGTTGTGTGTTCAAGGCGAACACGGGATGCTTAATTTGGAGACCAAACCAATTCCTCCTCTCGGTCCTATCGTAGCCTCTAGTATATGAGATTTATACCCACCATACCCACCTTCTATCTAACGGGTAGGCTAGCTTGGAACCCAAGCTGCCAAGTCCAATGGATGAGCCAAGTTAGTGGTACCAAAGCTTGGGTCCCAAGCTTGGGTGGTCGACCACTAGAATATTAAAAAGATTTTTATTAAAATTATTTCATGTGGATATCATGATTTTAAAGAGAGTTAAAAATTAAAATTTCCTTTTATAACTTTCTACAAAAGATTAAGAGAAGAGATTAATCTCTTTCCTTATTTGTAGTTTAAAAGGATGGTTTTAATTTTTGGTAAACTTTCCTTATTTGTAAATCATCTACATGATTAAAGAGAGTTTAAAATTTGAAATCTTTCCTTATTTGTTGATTAAAGGAGGATTTTAAATTTTAAGAAAACTTTCCTTTTTAAACATATTCATGATTTAAAAGAGAGTTTAAAATTAAATATTCTCTTTTATAAGTTTCTACAAAAGATTAAGAAAAGATTTGATATCTTTCCTTATTTGTAGATTGAAAGAGATTTTAATTTTTAGAGATAACTTTCTTTTATCCACATGTTTAAAGAAAGATTTTAATTTATTAAATTTCCTTTTATAACCAATCGTGAAGGGATAAAATTATTGGAGAAATTTTTATAAATTTCTGGAAACAAATTAGGAAGTTTTAATTCTTGTTTAATTAAAACTCTCCTTGATTTGAGGAAATAAGTGGCCGGCCATGTTTAAGTGAGAAGAAAAATTATTTTAATTAAAATAAATTTTTCCTTTTCATGACAAAAGAATTAAGGAAGTTTTTTAATTAAATTTCCTTATTTGCCAAGACCAAGGATTATAAAAGAGGGGGTAGAGAAGGCTAACCTCTATTATTTTCCTCTCTTTTCTTCCTTGGTGGTGACCTCCTTCCTTTCTCTTCTCTCCATCTTGTGTGGACCTCTCTTCCTCATGAAGATCAGTGGTGGCGGATTTTAGCTGGAGAAGAGGAGAGAAAGCTTACATCCCTTGAGCTTGATTGGTGGAAAAGATCTTCATCTCTTGGAAGCATAGTGCTTGGCGAAGCTTGAAGAAAGGAGAAGAAGGTGCTTGGTGGTTTCTCATCTCAGAACACACAACGTCCGGGTTAGAAGAGGAATACGGTAGGTTCAAGAGGTCTTTCTAAAGGTATAACTAGTAATTTTTCTTTCCGCGATCATACTAGTTATTTTGGAAATAATACCAAATACACGATTCTAGTATTTGAATATGTTTTTCGATGTTGTGTTCTTTTGTTTCTTTTTCCTTGTGATTTGATTGTTCTTTTCGTTAACCTAAAGTTATTTTAGGAAATTAAATATTAGCTTTCCATAAAAGGTTTTATCCAGTCGGTGGTGGTTGCCCATATCCAAGAAGGCCGTGTGCCTCGCCACGTCAATCTTGATTATGGAAATTAATATTTAATGGAATTAATAACTTAAGGTGATTTGGGTTGAACGTGTTAATTCCGCAGGAGACCCAAGTCAAACCTAAAAGAACGAATAGATTAAGTTTTGGATCAAACGTGTTAAGTTCAGAAGCGATCCAAAATTTAATTTAAAAGAACACGTGGTAGCTAGGAAAAGGTTCGGACCTTTGTACAAAATTTTTGTACAGTGGAACCTCTAGGCTTTCCGAGTAGCAACCAACAATTGGTATCGAGCTAGGGTTTTGCCTCTGTGTATTTGGTATTAGTTTAATTATGCACGTATACATAATTTAGGCGGGTTAATAGTAGGATGTCTAACTTTATGGACGCAGGATCCAACTATTATGGCTTATAGTTATTATGTGTGATTGGACGCTTGCGTGTCGAGGCATTTTATTGTGTGTGCGTGATTGTATTATAAAATACATCAGGAGGTGTATTTAGTTTTATTAGGATTTTATTTTGATCTAGATACATATACATTCCTTTTATGGAATATAGGATCAAAATGTAAAATTCTATTTATGTCGCGGATCTAATCTTGCAAGCGTGGCACAGCGGAACTAGGAGCAAGATGGATGCGACAGCTAGATCCAGTAGCGGTGGCCAAATATGGCGGCACTTGGGATGACAACACACGGAGGACACTAGAGATAAAAGCCATAATAGTTGAAAATTAGATTTTCTATTTATTGCTTTTATATTGTCCTGTCTATACATATTTAGTAGGCTAGCGTAGTTAAAATTCCTCGTTTATAAATAACTAAGTGGGAGAGGGATTTTAAGTAAATCCCATGGTCTCCATTATTGGTTTGTAAGTGATGCAAACAAGTTGGCTCTGAGTGCCTTCCTCCATGCGGATGAGCTTGTTTGTGGATCACTAAAGGACTTCCGTTTTGGATGACTATAGGAAGTTAATTAAGGGCGTGTGATCTTCCCCAACGGAAGAGGCGTAATCTTATTAATGGACTTAGTGTCAAGTAATGGTATACACTTAGACACATCTAATAGTACCCTCCCCATCGGAGTCACTGCTATTATTTGTGTGACCAAATGAAACCAACTATTAATTTTATTTGTCAAAAAGCTAGGTTGACAAGATAATAAAATTAAAGGGTTAAACCCCTCTTACAAATGATTGATTTTGTATCGTCCACACTAACGTGGCATACAAAATTAACGGTGTTTGAGATAATTTTATTTGTCGTAAAGATACGTTGACAAGATAGTTAATGGGTAAAACCCTCCTTTACAAATATTGAATTTGTATCGTCCACACTACGTGGCATGCAAAATTCACGGTGTTTGAGGTGTTGGTAAATTTAAATAATATTGTTTGAGGAATCGATGTTATTTTAAATTCAAAGAGTTTTGACCAAATATTTGATCAAAGACGGATCAACTATTAATTTTATTCGTCGTAAAGTAAAGTTGACGAGATAATAAAATTAATGAATAAAATCTCCTCTTCGATTTTGTATACAAAATTCATGGAGATTTTAAGGAGTTGATCTTGACCAAATGTTTTGTGATTCTTAGGATGTTTGTCGATCCCTAGTAGTCATAAGAAAAGACTTAGTAGTCCCAATTGTAATGATTGGAAATAGGACTTGGACATTAAGGTGGTATGTATAACTAAGAACAATTTAGGTGTATTTAATTCATTAGTTGAAGCACGTACTAGTGGTGTTATCTACCGAACACAGGTGTGATCTGAAGATGCCATTAATCGTATACTGCGATTCGTTCATCGAGGTTCCAGAAACCCGACAACTAAATGAAGGTAAATCACCGTCTACATGGGCTCTTGTAATAGTGGTAGCTGTTGCGGTGGGAGATGTTTATCCTTTGATAAGAATAAAATATGGATTTTAAGTAATTGTCTTTACGTGCAGTTTAGAAAGAACGATTTCGGTTTCTAAACTATTATAGATATTATGTACATTTTGATAACAAAGTTGTTATCGAGAAAAATAGGAAAGTTATCTATTCGGTATGATGGTTGACAATTTATAATCCAATAACTCCCACAATGCAACAAATGGAAATTAGTAACACATCTTTAATTTTAAGAGAAAGCAACCTTCGAAATGAACCGATTATATCTTTAGCATCTAAAGCTAGGTTATACTTGAGTAGGATTCATTGATAGGTGATGAACTTTTGGGTTCGTTGGTAGTGGAAATCTTTCCGACCTCTGAGTCTTTTTGGAAGGAAAATAACCAAGAAGCTTTTAAGTCCGAGGGGTATGGAGTCGAAGATATGTTGAAAGCGGTTCATTCCGATTTGTGTGATCCTATGACTATCCGAGAAGAGGTAGTATTGAATATTTTGTCCATTTAATAGACAACTATTCAAGATACAAATAAATTTACTTAATGTCTGCATAAGACTAAGTACTTTGATTAGTTCAAAGAGTACGAGGTTGATGCGGAGAAATGTTAAAGTAAAAGTCACTATGGAAGATCGTAGTGGCAAGTACCTCTTGAGAGATTTTAGGAGTCACTTATCGAAGTTGGATTTCAATCCCAACTAGCTGCATCTGGTACACCCCAACAGAATGGTGTAGTAGAAAGAAGGTAAAGGACTCTTATGGAATAATTAGATAGATGATGAGTTATTGAGAAAATTACCAATTTGTTTTAAGGATAAACTACGAAAATGAAAGTGAGCATAGTACCTTCGAGTTAGAACTACGTATATAGAATTCTTTGAATAGGTGAAAACTATTTTGGCATATTCGGATTCGAATTCAATACGTATGTTAAAAGAGACGATGATAAGTTGGATAGGCACTTGTTTGTTATCCTAGATAAACAAAAGTAGGTTTATAGTCTTAAAATCGGAAGGTCGTTGTTGGCGCAATGAGTGATTTTTAGAAAAGGACTATATAATGAACCACGTGCTCGTAAGTAAATTTGTTCTTAAGGAAATAATAAGGCGTATACAACCTAGTACCAGTATGCTGAGATGAGATACACAAGAAAAGCTGCCACGTATCACTGAATGATACGATTCGTAAAGTGTCTTGTCGCGTGGGAGGGTAAATAGGTTCGTGTTTTGGGAGAGTTTTGGACTCGATCACGAAGGTAAACGATCTCGGACGAATGACGAAGCACTCGAGATAAATATCGACGTCTTGCGAAGTAATGAATAATAAAATTAGAATATATGTATTACAATAAAATCTGAAGCTTATAGAACCACCAGTGGTGTAAAAGCCTTTGGGTGTAAAGGTCTATAATAGGAAAAGAGGATAGACGGGAAGGTTGAAACTTGGCGAGCTGATGAAGGAAACTTTTTTTGGTAGTCGTCTTAAGTCTATCAGGATTCTTTTATCTATTGCAAGTGGATGTCAAGACAGCGTTCCTTAATGGAAGTCTTGAAGAAAGCATCCATATAAAGCAACCGAAGGGTTCGTTCTGAAGAAATTTGAGGCGTCTTGTGTAAGCTCAATCGGTCATGGTGAAAGCGAACCTTAGGTCTTGGAACATCCGGTTTATCAAGTAATTCGGACCTATGGATTTATTTAGTAACGGATAAGTCTTGTGTATCAAAAGGTGTGATGGGCGTGGTGGTATTTCTTGTACTATCGTAGATAACATTTTTGGTAGTTGGAAACAATATCAAAATGTTGTAAGAGTATGGTTGTCAAACAATTAGATATAAAGAACTTGGGAGAATGTATATATTCTTGAGATCAGTAATAAGGGATCGCAAGAAAAGAATATTTACTTATCCCAAGCTTCATACATCGGAAAAATCCTTGCTCGTTTTAAGCGTGCAACTCCTCGAAAGTTTTCTTACCTTTTAGGGATGGAGTAACTTTATCTAAAGATATGTCTCTGTAGACATTAAAGGAGATAAAGGAAATAAAGGCATTCTTTATGCTTGGTGTCGGGCTTAATGAATCTATCACCGAGATAAAATCATTTTGCGAGGCATAGTTGGCGGAATATCAAGTAACTACAGACGAGGGCGGTGGTGCGATGGCGTATATTAAGTACCTAGATGCTAAGTTATATGCTAGTTTAAGGCGATTATTTTGGTCCTTGTGGGTTGCATGGATTTCGATCGGATAGGGACGATAATAAGTCGACCTCGGGGTTTGTGTTTACTTTAGGAGGTAAAGTCATAACTATGGAAGAGTGATAAGCGTAGGTGTTTTTGGACTCCACCATGAAGTTTAGTATATGGCGAGGGGTGGCCGTAAAAAGTGAATGACTCGATAACCTCGAGATAGACTTAGATATGATTTACGGTTTGTCGAAGATTATTCTGATTTATTGTAATAATATTGGTCCGATGGCTGAAGAAACCATAAGTCATAAAGCAAGTAAACGATAGCCTGAGTACCACGAAATCGTATAAGCGAGGAGAAGTTGTTCTTCTAGAATGCATCGGATGATGACCTATAGATCTTTTCACTAAGGTCCTTAAAGTGAGAGCTTTTGATGGACGTGTTGAAGGGTTGGGAATCGGATGTATGGCGGCAGATATGGCGATCTTTTAGTATAAGTGGGAGATTGTTAGGGTGTATAAAAGCCTAGCTTTTGGTATAAACATTTATCTAGAAATAAGAATCACGTTGGTCGAATATCTACATTTATGATAAAAGTAGTTGTTCGATTAATTTATATTGTAGATAACGTGGTGTGTGGTGTGTGGAGGATCATGTTATCGATCCTTATAAATTATAAGCGATGGCTCACGACCGTAAATGGAAAGGACGAACCATTGGAAGGTAGTGAGTGTAATTAGGTATTAGTTTATCTTAGCTATATAATTACACTGTGCATAGAGTGTATTAGTAGGACCGTTGAGGTCGTTTCTTTTATCTTGACTTTATAAAGCAAAGACCTCGTTATTATGGAAGTGTGTCTCTTAATCCTAATATAATAAGCACGTATATTTGATATTTATTTCTTTAATTTATCGATGGGTGAGATTTAGTTCGATGAATCGATAAGCGATAAGTTGGGAAATGATATCACTTATAGTGTGTTGTTGATTATAGAAGGCGATCTAGTGATCTAGGTTGAGAATGTCCCCGAGAGGAGCTCATAGGATTGTCGTGTTAAACCCTGCGGTGGACTTAGTCAAGCGCGATGAAGTTGAGTGGTCTACTCTTGGGCTAGATATTAATTAAGTGAGTTGTCGATAACTTACTTAATTGGTGGACATTTGTAGGGAGACTAACACTTTATGATAAGAAGGAGCCAAATGTAATTTGGGATTGGTGCGATAGTTGATAATAGTTCTTTAGTGGAATGAATTATTGATGAAATTAAGTTGTGTGTTCAGGCGAACACGGGATGTAATTTCGGGAGACCAAAACCATTCCTCCTCTCGGTCTATCGTAGCCTACAGTATATGAGATTTATACCCCGTACCACCTTCTTACCCGTCCAGTGGGGCGAGCTAGCTTGGAACCCAGCTAAGCGAGCGAGTCAGTGGATGAGCCGTATGAGGTGGTAGGCCAAACTTGGGTCCCAGCTTGGGTGGTCGACACTAGAATATTAAAAAGATTTTATTAAAATTATTTCTTATGTGGATATCGTGATTTTAAAGAGAGTTTAAAATTAAAATTTTTTATAACTTTCTACGAAAGATTAAGAGAAGAGATTAATCTCTTTCCTTATTTGTAGTTTAAAAGGATGGTTTTAATTTTTGGTAAAACTTTCCTTATTTGTAAATCATCTACATGATTAAAGAGAGTTTAAAATTTGAAATCTTTCCTTATTTGTTGATTAAAGGAGGATTTTAAATTTTAAGAAAACTTTCTTTTTAATCATGATTTAAAAGAGAGTTTAAAATTAAATATTCTCTTTTATAAGTTTCTACGATTGAAAGATTTGATATCTTTCCTTATTTGTAGATTGAAAGAGATTTTAATTTTTAGAGATAACTTTCTTTTATCCACGTGTTTAAAGAAAGATTTTAATTTATTAAATTTCCTTTTATAAACCATCGAAGGGATAAAATTATTGGAGAAATTTTTATAAATTTACGGAAGCAAATTAGGAAGTTTTAATTCTTGTTTAATTAAAACTCTCCTTGATTGGGAAATAAGGCGGCCGTGTTTAAGTGAGAAGAAAAATTATTTTAATTAAAATAAGTTTTTTTTTATAAGAAAATTAAGGAAGTTTTAATTAAATTTCCTTATTTGCGAAGACCGAGGATTATAAAGAGGGGTGAACTTTGATTGTAAACTCTATTATTTTCTCCTCTTTTCTTCCTTGGTGTGGTCAGCCTCTTCCCTTTCTCTTCTCTCCGTCTTGTGGCGACCTCTCTCCTTCTTGGAGAGATCAGTGGTGGCCGGATTTTGGCTTGGAGAAGAAGGAGAGAAAGCTTCGTCCCTTGGAGCTTGATTGGTGGAAAAGATCTTCGTCTCTTGGGCGTAGTGCTTGGCCGAAGCTTGAAGAAAGGAGAAGAAGGTGCTTTGGTGGTTTCTCGTCTCGGAAGATCGTTGCCCATACGACGTCAGGGAATAAAGTAGAAGTTCAAGAGGTCTTTCTAAAAGGTATAACTAGTAATTTTTCTTTCGCGTCGTACTAGTTATTTTTGGAAATAATACGAAATCTGAGGCGTGCGATTCTAGTATTTGAATATGTTTTCGATGTTGTGTTCTTTTGTTTTTTTTCCTTGTGATTTGATTGTTCTTTTCGGTTAACCTAAAGTTATTTTAGGAAATTAAATATTAGCTTTCCGTAAAGGTTTTATACAGTGGTGGTGGTTGCTCCGTATCGAGAGGCCGTGTGCCTTGGCGTCGATCTGGAACCTTTATGGAAATTGATGTTAATGGAATTAATAACAAGGAGACTTAGGTCGAGCGTGTTAAGTTCCGCAGGAGTCGAATTAAAAACCTAGATGTTTTGGATCGAGCGTGTTAAGTTGCGGAGATCCAATTTAATTTAAAAGAACACGTGGTAGCTAGGAAAGGTTCGGACCTTGTACGAAATTTTTTGCGGTGGAACCTATAGGCTTTCCGAGTATCAACGATTGGTATCGAGCTAGGGTTTTGCCTCTGTGTATTTGGTATTTAGTTTAATTATGCATATAAATACGTAATTTAGGCGGGTTAATAGTAGGATGTCTAACTTGGTGGATGTCCAACTATTATGGCTTTTATTTAATTATGTGTGATTGGACCCTTGAGCATGTCGAGGCAATTTATATGTGTGCGTGATTGTATTAAAATACTGACGGAGCTGTATTTAGTTTTATTAGGATTTTATTTTTGATCTAGATACGTATACGTTCCTTTTATGGAATATAGGATCGAAATGTAAAATTATTTATGTCATGGATCGAATCTTGAGCGTGGAACCTAAGGACCCAGGCGGAACTCGGGCAGATGGATCGCAGTTAGACCCGATGGCGGTGGCGAATATGGCGGGGATGACATACACGGAGGACGATTAAAAATAAAAGCCGTAATAGTTGAAAATTAGATTTTCTATTTATTGCTTTTATATTGTCTATGTGTGCGTGTTAATTTCAAGTTTAGTAGGCTAGCGTAGTTAAAATTCCTCGTTTATAAATAACCTAAGTGGGAGAGGGATTTTAAGTAAATCCCGTGGTCTCCATTCTTGGTTTGTAAGTGATCTGAAAAACTTGCGTTGGCTTCTGAGTGCCTTCCTCCATAGCGGATGAGCTTGTTTGCGGACCACTAGAGCAGACTTCCGTTTATGGATGACTATAGAAAGTTAATTAAGGCGTGTGATCTTCCGGAAGGGGCGTAATCTTATTAATGGACTTAGTGTCGAGTAATGGTGTACATTAGGCACGTCCAATAGTATCCTCCCAATGGTCATTTCTTTATTATGTGTGACGAATAATACCTATTAATTTTATTTGTCGAAAAGTTAGGTTGAGATAATAAAATTAATGGGTTAAAACCCTCCTTTACGAATGTTGAATTTGTATCGTCCACATTAACGTGGCATCAAAATTCACGGTGGTTTAAGGTGTTGGTTAATTTAAAATAGTATTGTTTGAGGAATCGATATTATTATAAATTTAGAGTTCGACCGAAAGTTATTTGTGATTCTTAGGATGACTTTCGACCTTGCATCCATACTTGATGAAAATAGACTTCTTGGACGAATTCATAGATTGGAAAGAAACACGGATATTGTTCTTCTACTTGAAAAGCTATAAATTTATCTTGTTGGCGTTGCTGATGCCTTGGTGAATCTACGAGAGGAGATTGAATATCATAGGAAATGGGTAAAAGAGATGAGATGGCGGTGTTACATTTGGCTTGATGTCGAATGTATTGCTGACGTCGGCGTAAAGATTTACACGACATGATATTATGACGATCTCGAAGAACTCTTTAAGTCGGGATGGGGCTTACAGGCGAAGTATGAGAAAGATAATGGCGACCAGCGTGCGAGGGTACTCATGAGGATCGTATCCTAAACATGATGGCTTCACGGGCAATGGATCCTTGGAGGAGAAATTGATGGGAAACCCGGATCGATATGATCCTCCAAACACTACCAGTTTGTCATGAACTATAATATGAATAAAAGGATTTATTCGTTAGAGACTCTTGACGGAACTTCGGCGAGAAGGTTATTTAGTCGCGATGCTCGAATTCACTATCTTGAAAATGGTTACCTTACAAGCGAAGGTAAGAAGAAAAGCAATGGTTCGTGAAAGTGAATAAATCTCGGTCTGGGATTTAAAATTTGGAATGAAGAAGCAGAAAGGCGAAGTGCTTAAATCTATGACGAGGCGGAGACGTTGGAAAATCTCGTAAGAACAAAAGGTATATCTCGTACTCAGTTGTTGAAACGTGTTTAGCGGTGTTATCTACCGGCACTGGTGTGTGAATCAGCCGGGTGATCGTGTCTGTGATTCTTGCGGGGTTCGAAAGCCAGGCATTATCTGAAGGGAGATTCACATCTCGTAGGCGATCTTCTTAAGGTGGCGGTATTGCGATGGGAGGCGTCTACTTATCTTTTAGTAGAAATAGAAATTTAGTTTAAGAAATTGTCTTTATGTACCCAGTTTTAGAAAGAATTTAATTTCTGTTTCTAATGGATATTCGGTTTCTTTCGGTAATGATGTAGTTATTAAAAGAAATAAAGTGATTATACGTTCGGTACGTTAGTTGGCGATTTGTATATTTTAAATCTTCTTCTTCAAAGCAAAACATGGAAATTTATAATTAGTCTTACAATTACAATAAGAAAAGAAGAAATGAACGGCGTATCTTTGGCGTACAAGGCTTGGTCGTATTAACAAATAGGATTGAGGCTTATAGCAGATGGACTTTAAGTTCGTTAGAGTTGGAAAATTTTCGACTTGTGAATCTCTTAGAATGTAAAATGACGAGGTAGTTCGAGGCGAGGGGTATAGAGCGAAAGTGTTAGGTTGGTTAATCACGGTTTGTGTGGTCTATGTGCATCCCGGCGAGGAGGTTTGAATATTTGTCTCTTTGAGCGATTATTGAGATATGGATACGTTTACCTAATGCGCAGTCAAGTTTGATAAGTTGAAGATATGAGGTGATGTGGAGAAGCGACAGGTAAAAGTATCGAGACACTCTGATCGGATCGTGGTGGCGAATACCTCTTAGGAGGTTTAGGAATTACTTATCGGTGGGATTGATCGATTATGCACTGGAACACTGACGGAATGGTGTGCGAGCGAAGGAATAGGACTCTTATGGAGATGGTTAGATCGATGATGAGTTATTGAGTACAGGTCGTTTGGGGATATGCTGGAAGCGATGCTCGTTACGAACTTAGTACCTTAAATCGGTTTCTTACTCATTAGTGTGGAATGGCGAAAACCCGGTCTAAGGCGTATTCGGATATGGGGTAGTCCGGCACATGTCTGAAACCAGATCTTGATAAGTTAGATCTCGTCTGAAGTTCGGCGTGTTTGTAGGATATCCCGAAGGAGCGAAGGTGGTTTATTTTATAGTCACAAGACCGGAAGGTCGTTGTTAGCGATGCCGGTTTTAGAAGAAGTATATAATGGATCATGACCCGATAGTAAAGTTGTTTTAGAAGAACTTAGAGAGGCGTATACACTTGATGCAATGATCTGAAATGAAGTACCGCGAGGTATGGCGTGTCGCGTGATCTGCTGACCGTAGGCGATTGCCTCGTCGTAGTGGGAGGGTTGTAATGTAACTGAAAGATTCGTGTTTTTGGGAGAGTCTTGGACTTGATCCAGGAGTATGAACGATCCTGAGTCGTATAATGAAGCACTCGAGATATAGATCGTCTTGGCGATGAATTAAAATAGAGTCGTATGCTACAATAAGGTGCAGGAGCTTGTAGAACCACGATGGTGTAAAAGCCGTTGGATGCAGTGGATCTGAAAGGAAAGAGAGACGGACGGAAGGTAGAAACCTTGAGCTGGGCTTGTTGCGAAAAGTGCACTCGGAAGGGGAATCGATTATGAAACCTTTTCAGCGTGGCGTGCTTAAGTCTGTCAGGATACTCTTATCCATTCTTTCTTTCGTATGGATTATGAGATTTGGCGAATGGATGTCGAGAAGCTTTCCTAATGGAAGTCTTGAAGAGAACGTCCGTATAAACAACGGAAGGATTTATTAAAAAGCGAAGAGCGTCTAGTATCTGAGCTCGTCGGTCGTTTATGGACTAAATGAAACGAGTCTTGGAACATCAGGTTTAATGAAGTAATCGGTCGTATGGATTTATTGAAGTCAGGATGAGTCTTGTGTATATAAAAAGGTGTAGCGGAAGCGTGGTGGTATTTCTTGTACTATCGTAGATGATATTTTGTTAATTGGCGACGATGTCGAGGTATTATCGGGGCGTAAGGGTATGGTTGTCCAACAATTTGATATGAAGGACTTGGGAGAATGTGCGCGTTCTTGGGATCAGTTATAAGGGATCATGAGAAAAAATGTTGTGTCATCGAGCCGTATATAGATCTGATCCTTGCTCGTTTTAGCGTGCAAGACTCGAAAGGTTTCTTACCTTTTAGGCGTGGAGTAGCTCTGTCAGAGATGTCTCAAGCGTGAAAGAGATAGAGGACGTGAAAGCGATTCTTATGCTTGGTGTGGGAAGCCTAATGTATGCGATCTTGTATCGAGGACACGATATCATTTTCTGGTGGCGTAGTCGTGAATATCGGAGTAACCTGAGACGAGACGTTGGGTGATGGCGTATATTAAAGTACACGAGAAGGACTAGGGATTATATGCTAGTTTACAACGGATGATTTGCTCCAGGTTCTGAGTTGATTTTCAGATCGGATAGGGACGATAGTAAGTCTACATCAGTTATGTGTTTACTTTAGGAGGTGGAGCCGTTTCATGGAGGAGTAGAAATGCGTTTCGGACTCGACCATGGAAGCTGAGTAGCCTCTGACGCGGCTAAAGAAGCGGTATGGCTCGGGAACTTTCTAATGGACTTAGATGTGATTCTGGTTTGCTCGAGATCATGCGATTTATTGTGATAATGGCGATCGATTCTGAACTCGAAGGAACCACGAGCTCGTAAAGGCGAGTAAGCGTATAAATGTACCACGATCGAGATATCGTGAGCGAGGAGAAGTTGTCGTCGCTGAGATTGCATCGTGGATAACTGGCGGATCCTTTCAAAGGCCCTTCCGTGAGCTTTCGATCGGCGTGTGGAGGAATGGGAATCGGATGTATGGTAGAGATATGGCGACAGTCGTTTAGTATAAATGGGAGATTGTTGGAGTGTATCTGGCCTAAGCTTTGTAAACATTCGTTATGAATAAAGAATCACATTGGTTACAATTATCTACGTTTGTTTGTAGTTGTTCGTTTAATTTATATTGTAGATAACATGGTATGTGGTGTCATCGAAGATGATGTTATCGATGCCTTATAAATTATAAGCGAGCTTCATGATCGAATGGAAAGGACAAACCGATAGAGAGGTCGTAGTGTAATTGGGTAATAGTTTATCTTGATTATATAATTAGTATACTTCGAGTGTATTGAGTAGGACCGTTTGAGGTCGTTTCTTTTATCTTGACTTTATAAAGGAACAAAGACCTCGGTTATTATGGAAGTGTGTGCTCTTAATCTAATATAATAAGCACGTATGTTTGATATTTATTTCTTTAATTTATCGATGGGTGAGATTTAGTTCGATGAATCGATAAACTCGATAAATTGGGAAATGGTATCACTCGTAGTGTGTGTTGTTGATTATAGAAGGAAGCGTGTCCTAGTGATACTGGGTTGATAATGTCCTCGAGAGGGCTCGTAAAGATTGTCAGTATTAAACCTGCGGGTGGACTTAGTCGGCGATAATAAGGTTGAGTGGTACTACTCTTGGACTTAGATATTAATTAAATGAGTTGTCGTAACTCCTTAATTAGTGGACGTTCGATATCTTAAACACGGGAGACTAACACACTCAAATAAGAAAGGGCCCAAAATGTAATTTGGGATTGGTGCGTAGTTGATGATAGTTCTCTAGTGGAATGAATTATCGTTGATAAAATTAAGTTGTGTTCGAAGTGAACATGGGATGTAATTTTATCGGGAGACCAAACCAATTTCTCGGTCCCTATCGTAGCCTCTTGTTTATAAGTCTTATCTTGCACATACATACCCACAAGGTGGCCCAGCTTGGGAACGACTAGGGCGGAGTCTAGCTGGGTTTAAGGTGGCTACTAGCAGACCCAGAGCTAGTAGGGCGACCGTAATTAAATAAAAAGAAATTTAATTTTAGATTTTATTATTATGTGGAAGATATATTTTAAAGAGAATTAAAATTAAAATATCTCTCTTGTAAAAGTTTTACAAAAAAGAAAGAGATTAGATCTCTTTCCTTATTTGTAGATTGGAGAGTTTTTATTTTCTCTTTAAAATTATTCACATATTAATAAAATTAAAATTATAGATATTTCTTTTATTAACCGTGAAGAGATTTTAAAGAAATTTTATTTTTAAAAATTTACGGAAACAATAAGGAAAGTTTTAATTGTTGATTAAAACTTGTCGAATTTTCCTCTTGATTGGCCGGCCATCGTTGTTTAATTGGAAATATTATTTTATTTTCTCAATTAAATGTTAAGGAAATTAAGGAAAATTTGTTGTAATTAAATTTCCTAATTTACTAGGCAGGAATATAAGGGTGAGGTGCCTCATGAGACACAACATCTATTATTCCTCTCCTCTTTTTTCCTTGGTGGCTGGCCATCGTCTCCTTCTCTTCCTCTTGTGGTGGCGAACCTCTCCCTCTCCTTGGAGTTCTTGTGGTGGCCGGATACTACTCGGAGAAGAAGAAGAAGGAGAGAAAGCTAGCGTCTCTTGGAGCTTGGTTAGTATTTTGTTTTCCTCCTTGGTGAAGTTTCCTTTGTGGCCGAACCTTGCTTGGAGGAGAAGAAGGTGGTTGGTGGTTTCTCGTCTTGGAAGATCGTTGCTCACACCGAGGTTAGAAGAGGAATACGGTAGAAGATCGAGAGGTTTTCTACAAGGTATAACTAGTAATTTATTCCGCATCGCTAGTTATTTATGGAAATAATACCAATCAAGTGGCTTACGTTCTAGTATTTCGAATATGGTTTTTCGAAGTTGTGTTCTTTTGTTTCTTTCTTTTTCTTGTGATTTGATTGTTCTCTTTGGTTAACCTAAAGTTATTTTAGGAAATTAAATATTAGCTTTCTATTAAAGGTTTTGTCTAGTCGGTGGTGGTTGCCCACATTAAATTTAAGACAATGTCTAATTTTGAAATTTCTTATGTGAAAGATATAATTTAATGGAATTAATAACTTAAAAGATCTCTTTTATAAGGATCCAGTAAAAGCCTAAAGAAATAGATTAAGTTTTGATCTTAAGTTCCGCAGGAGATCCAAAATTTAATTTAAAAGAACACATGGTAGCTAGGAAAAGGTTCAGACCTTTGTACAAAATTTTTGTACAGTGGAACCTATAGGCTTTCCGAGTAGCAACCAACACAAGGGTCAAGAAAGATCAATTTGATTATCTATATTGCTTTATATGGTTTGTCCCGAGTTAGAGCTTGTGAAGACTCAAAACCTAAGAGGCATCTTTATTCCCTCTCTATCTTTTCCATATGTTTACGTAAGTATGTTAAGGGCACGTACCAGATCTATAGCACCATAGTCCTCAATTGAGGATCTTTGTCTACCATACATTCTTGAGCGTCATCCCATACTCAGACATAGACTATCCTCCTTCTGAATCTGACTCTTCTCTAAGTTGGTCAAGTTCATTGTTCATATAAGTAGACTCTATTGAAATTAAAATTTGACAACTTTATAATCACCAATTTGTATGTAAAAGATGTGATCAATGGTGGCAAAAGGCGAATACGCTCGCCCCCAGCGCCCCCGTCAACCCGTCTCAGGTCCAACACGGAGGAGGTAAATCACGGGCGGCTACTAGCCTTTGGAATAGTGACTAGCACATAAGGGAGGCATTTGTAAAAGATGCGATCAAGCAACTTCAAGAACATGGCAATGATTTTGTCAGTTGTAAATATATCAAGAACAAAAACAATTAATTCATTTTGTGTACATTTGTATTTTTGAATCATAATGTGATAAGGTTGGCAGTTTAAATACATAAAATTTTACATAGGGTACATATGCAACAATTACGAATGTTACTACATTACATTGCGTCATGAAAAAAATGCTTGGGTTTACCACATGCAGATCAAACCATTTCAATTTTGACCTTTTTAAATCTAAGAAAGAGAATATCACTTGACCTACATTTATATACAAACATCAAAATGGAAAGTCTTGATGAAATCGAAAATAAACTAAGGAAAATTGAAAGTGTGAAAAAATTCCAAATGTTAAGCATATAGGCTTGGGGGTTGGGGGGCGGGGTGGATCTACTCACTATTATCAGTTGAGCGATATTCATCAATAACATCTGCTCAAACGAAAACCAAGCTCAACCACATGCCTCAAGTGGACTTAGGGTGTAAACAAGCCAAGTTGAATCGAGCTTAACTTATTTGTTTACTTATCGAACTTGTTCAAGCTTGTTTATATACTTGAGTTTATTGAGCTCAACTATTAATGTTGTGTCCTTATAAATTAGTTAAACATTTATCTAATACATGAAACTTATATTATTTTCTCATTTTTATCATATTATGGATAATTTTATATTATAAAAAATAATAAATTTTTAGTATTTAAACAAAAATTAAGAAATAAATTTATTATTAAATTAATAAATAAGTTTATTCATAAATTGTTCATGAACTTTGTTTAGGAACGGGAATGTTAACGAACTAAACTTATTGGTGTTTAAGCTTGTTTATTTTATATATTCTTTTATTATTGAATAAACATAAACGAGCTTTATCGAATGTTTGTTCGAGTAGACTCCAAGGGACAAGGGGGTTAAAGGAAAGATTTGGCAAAATAATTTATACCTAAGGCCTAACTTTACAGTAAAATTGATCAAGTCTTAATTCATCCAATCAAACCCTACATTTGACATGATCAAGCTCAATCAAGATTCAACTTTTAGTTAGTGAACATGGTTAAGACTTAGTAAGGTTAGTTTATGTGACCAAAACACTAATGTAATCAAGAAAATCAATAATGTAATGTAGCTTCATAGATACGACCCTAATTCCAATGTTAACATTACCAAAACTGAATCCTAGCTTGCTTGGCATGATCAAGAGCTATATGACTTGATCAATATGGTCATTTAGACTATAACCAAATGACACATAACAAGGTGAACACAAGGCAACATGTCCATACCAACATGATACATGCCAACACCAAATGACGTTAAGAATGACTCCATGAAATCTTAGAATGACTTGAAGAAAATTCATTAAAATGGTAAGTTTTCTTTATTAATGCTCAAGGAATTTAATAATGCTCAAGGGACTTCAAACTTTCCAAAATCTTGTTGTGACAACAATTAAGCATCATAACCTTTGCTTACATACAATAGAAAATATAAGGCTTTGTTTGGCAATTGAAAATTTTCTATTTTCATAAAATTAAAAAATAAAAAATATTTATCATATTATTCACCTCTAATAAGTTTAAATGTGTTTAAAAAAAGAGGTTATTTTAAATATTTTTTATTTTAAATTCTATATTCTAAGAAACAAGAAAGGTTTTTAGAAATTTTTCAAGAAAAAAAAAAGCTAACTCAAATAAAAGGGCATTTAAAACTATACTAATACTCGTGAATAATTGATTCATGGCAATTCCACTAGACAATACCATGATAGAATAAGTTAACAATATTGTTAAATCACACCAAGTGTGGGCAAGAGATTATTAATAACCTACCAAATATATACCCTGGCCAATAAATGCTCGGCAATATGAAACTATGACAAACACACATATTAAACGAGGAAGATCAAAAAGGACTTTGTTAGCAACAATAAAATAAGATAAAATTTATTTAAGTAAAGACAATAATATAGTAGGAGATAGAGTTCAATGACATAAAAAGATCCATATAGCCGACCCCACCGAGTGGGATAAAATTTGGTTGTTGTTCTTGTTATTGTTGTACCAAATATATACCCTCTTTTGTTTTTAAAAGAGGAGGATCAAGATTAACATGGAGGAGAGACTAGAATTCATCTACAACCACATTTCCTTCAAAACCAAAGAATATCGTACCAAAACTTTACCACGAAGTGGAGAAGCTCTATAAGAAGAAAAAGAAGCAAGAAAGGAGTACAAATATCAAAAGGACTTCCACCTAAAATCAATAAGGACAAGTTGCCAGAAAGGAACAACAAAATCAGAAGATCTTCAATATAAAATCAAAGTAGGAGGTTATTGCAGGCTTACCACATGAAAATAAGGAGAAGAGGGCAAATGAAAATAAGTTGCAATGAAAGGCAAAAGGTTCTTGAATAAAATGATGCTAAAAAGAGGTTACCAAGGTTCTTCATACAATACTGAAAGCAAACCATTGAGGCTACCAAGGTTTCCTCATTTGCATTAGTTCTTGAGCAAACTTAAAGCAAAGAACTTTGAGTCAAAGCTTTGAAGTAAGAGAAAAAGAATGAAAAAGAACTTCAAGCTAATGCTTGAAGTATACTAAATTCTTTCTATTCTTGCCCCTCTTGTTAGTTGTTGGAGAAAAGGAGAAGATAATGGGAACCAAGATATCCTTACTCAGGCTTCACAAAAGACGGATGAGGAGAGCATGACAATGATAATGAAGATCACCTCAATGAACTTCAACCAAAAAACTAGAAGAAGAATTGATCAACGGGTTAATACCTGAACCGAGAAGAAATGGTCTCTAAATAGGTCACTGACTAAAACATACAAGGTTCAAAATCATAGAGCATGAAGAATAATCAAGCAAACTCTATGAGATCTATATCTAGTAAATAAGAGCTCAAATAGATGATCTGATTTCTCATTTTTAGTTCTTAGTACAAGTTTTGACCCTCTATATGTGCTCTTCTTTTATAGATATAGATTTTGTAGAGGAATTCTATCGAGAGTTCTTTATGCTCCATGTTTTAAATCCTGTATATTTTAATCAATGATCTATTTGTTGTCATTTCTTCATGGTTCATCTATCAACCTATTGAGTAGTTTTTCTTGCAGTTTTTTAGTTGAAGTTTCATTGAGGAGGTGTTGGTTATCATTGTTATGCTCTTGTAGATTTCTTTTCAAGCCTCAGAGAGAAGATCTTAATCCTAGTTGTCTTTTTCTTTAATCCAAGGAGAGGAGAAGGAACAAATCGAATTTATTATACTTTAGACATTAGCTTAAACTTTTTTTTTCTCTAGTTCCTTTGTTCCTTGCCTTAAAAAGTATCAACTTGAAATTCTTTGTTTTGTGTTTGTTCAAGAACCTTAGTAACCTCTTCTTTTAATATCATTTTTCTCAAGACCTTTAGCCTCTTCTTTGTTTTCATGTGGAGGGCTTTCAATGCTTCTTCATTTTAGCAGCCATTATGCTCCATGCTTTCATATGGTAAACCTCCAACAACGTGTTCTTCCTCCTTGGTTTTATATGGATGGTGTTCCTATGTCGCTGCTCTTTTTCAGCAGCCTGTCCTTATTCATTTCAGCTGGAAGACCTTCTAATATCTATGCCCTTTCCTGCATCTTTTTCTTCCTATAGAGCTTCTCCTATTTCTGGCAAATTTATTTATTTATTTTTGATACAATGCTCTTCTAGTTTTGTGAGAAATGTGGTTGCAGCCAAGTTCTCATCTCTCTTCCTCCATGATGTGCTTATGGTGCACTTGATTCTCCTCTTTAAAAATAAGAATGGGTACATTTTTGGTTTGTTATTAATGAGCTCTTGCCCACACTTAATGTAAGCTAACCATATTGTTATATTATTTTGTCACAGTCATATCTAAACTAATTGTCATGAATCAAATGCTCCTTTTCATTGAATTAGTTTATTTTTCCTATCAAATGTAAGTTCATCTTATATAGTCCATTGCTGTTATGGTGTTATGGTGGCACTTATGAAAGTTGAAAGTCTTCATCTTTGCACATTAATAATGAACCTTCACCATTTTAGTGAACTTTCTCGTCATTGATCATTCTAAGTTATTGTGGTGTCATTCAAGATGCCATTGACATTGGCATAGCGCTGTGTTAGCATTGTTGGCATATCATGCCATATTTGATCGACATGCCATTTGGTCAAAGTTCAAATTAGACTAATATTGATCAACCCATGAAGCTCTTAATCATGTCAACTAAATTAGGACTGGATTTTGGTCATGTTAACATTGGAATTAGAATCATATCCACAAAGCTGTATTACATTGGTAATCATGACCGTGTTTTGGGTTATGGTGACATTAAGTCTTAATTAATTCTTTACCATGTCTACCAAGTAAGGTTAATTATTGAGTGAGATTGATCGGGTAACTTAAGACTCAATTAATTTAATTGGATCAAGATTAAAAATTTGGGCTTCGGTATAAATTCATTTTGATGAGCCTTTCCTTTGACCTCCTTGTCCCTATGAGATTCACTTGGGGGCATAGGGCTAAGCAATGTTGTCGTCTGAGCAAATAATATTACCAAATATCACTCAACTGGATGATGAGTGTATCCAATCCCTTGAGCCCATATGCCTTTACACTTAGGTCATATGCTTTTACACTTAATGATTTTTCACGTTTCTTCTCAGTTTTCCTCAATTTGTTTCTATTTTTATCATGTCTTTCCATTTTAATGTTTATATGTGATTGTAGGCCACATGATCATTCTCTTTCTTAAGTGATAAAAATTGAGGCAATTTGATCAACCTATCATGGACCCAAAATTTTTTTGTCATACCACAAAGTATGTTAATGTTGCACTATACTCTTCAACAATATTTTGAAGTGCTATTTTATTGTACTCGGTCTGTTCTTTATCTCTATTATAGCTATGGTATGCCTTCAACAAGTTGTTTGAATCACATGAAACAATCCATATCGATGTCATGATTCCCATAGTTCCGTAATTTATTGGAGAGAAACCAAATACTTGCATTAAAGACTGAAATATCTGAAACCTGTGGCATGACGTTTAAGTCCTTACTAGAAGAACAACAGTCGCATAATGTTATGTGAAAATAAACCTCTAAACCAATAAAGATCAAATGCCAATTGTTTAATACATCTAAATTAAACTCTCTCAATGGTAAGTTCATAAGTTCATTGCAGATTACCAACAAACTCACCCAAAATCACCAAGGCAATTAACCAAGCCATGTGAAATAAGAATAGTTCAACTTATTGTTTGTGGCTATCCGCCGGGTCCAATTTGAATAAATTAAGAGCCTCTATGAATGTTGTGCTAGATAAAGGTTGAAATTATTAGATAGGTTTCTACACGAAAGGTTCAGAATAAGAAGCGCCTCCTTGACCATGGAACTTCAGTTGACTCCAATTGTTTGCTCCCTGCCCTATGTCTGGCTAACAAGGACAGTGGATTTTCCTACTGAAATCACCTGTCTAAACTCGATAGACTAATTTTTCCTTCACAAGTTTGCCATCTTTAGGAGCATTCAAAAACAAGAAGAATTAGCGCTGTATGTTGATTTGGGAAAATTCAGAACACTGGAATAAAAAAACTTGATTTGTTTTGAGTGCTCTATGAACTCCAAGAGGAAACTATTTTCAACAGTTCGCATCCATTGCTCATGACTTGGAGTCTAAATTTATTTTTGTCCAGTAGTATAACTCCTGGTGTCGTAAGTCAAAACTCTTTCCTCACAGTTACATTCATTTTATAGATGTTTCTAACTTTCTAGACCATTGTAGTGGGCACTAGTAAAAATACTTCCAGGTCAGACTAGAGGATCTGTCCACATCGAGTTTTTGAATAAAACTAACAGAAAGTAAGTCTCCATAAGATAGTAATACATTCATGGAAAAAAGAATGCTCAGACCACAAGATAGTGCTGAAAATTCAAATAACATGATGAGCAAACTAACCTTGAGAATACGCAGTACGCGCGGAACACTTTGCTTGATTAATCTAACTTTCAGTTCTTTGCAGTACATCAATCCAACAGTCTCGACAAAGATCTCCACATCTTCACAGTCTGCTATTTCGACAGCTGGTAATGGAGACTGCCTAGAGAGTTTACTTGCAAAGAAACTGCTGTTCTCTGCAAGAACATTCCAATGGACATTCATTGTCACATGGATTCCTTCCTTGCCAAACAAAATAACTTTCAAATCACTCGTCTCTGGTCGACCATAGCCCACTGATATCTTGCGTTGCGGATTGTCAATTGTTGGTTTTGGTGGCCTCTCTGGCTGCCTCTCGGGTGCCTTCTCAGCCACATTTGTTGGTGTTGCAGTGGGAACATCAGGTGTCGACAATCTCTGATCATCAGAAACAACTTTTGAACCTAAGGGGCCGGAGTGTGGTTTCCTATCAGATGGGGAATTCGCCGTCCGCTGGAATGATGACGACTTTGACGGCAGCGGAGATGATACTTTGTGCTTGCTTTGGTGATTGTGATGATTTTTTAGGGTTTTCTGAAGAACTGCAGGGGAGGGGCAACACCAGAAACCTTCAGGAGTTACTGCAATCGGAACATTTCGGATCCTTGTCTGCCCTTGCTCAATCCTTCCAACTCGAAAATCTGCCATTTGCACTACCCAAGGGGAAACAAGTGGCCAAGGCTTCTGGTAACTAGGGTTTCCAGGGAGGATCAATAATCTCCAAAAGATCAAAGCATAGAAACAAGGTAGGGTTCCTCGCAAGAAACACTTGCTGCTATAACACCCGAACCTTGATTTATTAGGGCAACAACAAATTTTGCTAGAAAAATGGAACCCTATATGAAGCTGCAAGCAAAATCCAAAGGGGGAAATTATTAGGTTATGCTTGTGGTTCAACACAAACAAGAACTCCAAAGCCCAACGAATTCGGACTTCCTATTTATAGCTTCTCTCAGATTATAAGAGGAAAAAATCGATTTTTTTTTTCAGTAACTGGGAAGTGAACCCTAAGAGAAACCAAAGGAAACTTTAAAAGAAAGAAATATCAGATAAGAGATGAAAAAGATTCACTTACTCATCTCTGGCCTTGCCACCTTCCGCAAACAGCTTCATCCTTCTTCTACACATCTCGTGTCCCTTATTTGGCCATTGCCATGATGAAAGATAGCAAAAATCATTTCTCTCCAGTTCAGTGGTAAAAAGACGAGATCTTTAGCGTTACCAGCTAAGAAAGTCGCTTCTTTTGCCTCCAATCTACTTCAAACCCTAAGAAAGCCATCGACTCCTCTCTCTCTCCTCCCTTTACCTTTTTTTTTTTTCCTCTCTCTCTCTCCGAGCTTGTGTACTGTACCGACAAGGCATCAATCAAAGCCCCACTCCTCTATTTCCGAGCTTTCAAACGACAGAATATGCTCCAAATGCTCCCCTTCAAACACACTGCACTGATCTCCAAATGCGTGCATGCTCGAGGATAACTGGATAAGGATTTGAGTGGTTTGCACTAGGCTTTCACTTTCAATTCCCAAGATTAACGAGGAAGAGATGAGAGAGCAAGAAATCCATAAGCCTTCATGCAAGTAGTGCTGGTATTCCAACGTTTTTTTTTACTGAAGGAGGCCAAATTTGCAGCCGGTGAGTGATTTTTGAACCCTTTTTTTTCATTAAATTACGAACGAATCAGTCACGTACAGTCCATGGGACCACAATCTGCATGTTTGCAGCAGGAGGTGGTGCAAAAAGAAATTGGATTCTTTCAGTCAATAATGGGGGTGGGCATGTTTATTTAATGAGAGAAACCAGTGGCCATGGCAAGAGAAACAATCTCACATGGAGAAAGAGAACAGAGGAGATCATGATTCATGGATAAGATTTCCGATCATCCATCCTCCTGCCTAGTGGAAGAGAAGGAAAAAAAAAAAAGAAAGGATTTTTGAGACAATCAGCATGGTTTGCTTGCGAAAGTGATGGGCATTGGGCTTCGGGAAAGCTTTGGGACTCAGTGTTCCACGATCTACTGCTTTCCTGAATGGAAAAACTCAAAATTCATCACTTCCTTCCCAGATTCAGAAAACAGAAAACCAGCTTTTTGATATTTTCAAAATTCATTATTCATTATATATATATTTTAAATGTTAATAAATTATGAGATCACGTAAAATAAAAAAAAAGGATTTTTTAAAATTTTGCAGTACTAGAACTTTGGATTGGTGGGACTGGCAATATAAATATATGCAATGCCATGACAAGCAAAAGAAAGATGTGAGCAAAACAACAAACACTGTCCAACTTTTGTGTCTAGTGTTACCAAAAAGCCTCCTCCTTTATCAGCAGCTTTGCTTTAGCTCTGCTTTGGAACTTAGCTATCATATTGCAGGCAATTAATGATCTCACTGCCTTCGTATCTATCAATTGATTCATCTACAGAAGCCAAGAAAGCAAAAGACGACCAACTCATTCCCATCAACTCCCATTTCTTTATAGTGATCATGTGAGCAGAGACACAGGGAACAGAGCACATTGTCTCTGTAGTTGCAAACCTTTAAGGCCCATGTGTCTTATGGAGCAAATTTTAGAGTCAAGGGTATACAATAATAATGTCTCTTATCCTCTTATCTCTTTAATTTTTTAAAAGGAAATTATGATAGGGATATATTAATGCGAAATTTTAAATTATATAAAACAAAAATAAATAGAAAAACTAAAATTGTTGTGACAATTCTACGCTTTGGCCCAATGGGCCGGACCTTAGTTTTTTGGTCTGACCAACTTGGCTGCCCTCATTTTTCCATTAAATTGGGCATCATCAGGTCTCAGTCTGGGCTGCAGACCAAGACCTAATTGGGATTGGTTGGAGCCCAATGAAAGTTAAAAAATTTATTAATGTAGTCTAATGAAATAGTTGATTAGTGACACTCTTAGTTTTATGCTCTTTCGCACCTTTCATTACTAATACTTTACTTGGTTCTAACTTTTTATCTCTTCTAAAATGTTGAGATGTTAAAAGTTTATGAGAACTTAAAATTTGGTGTGCTCCATTATATCATAGAAGATAGTTACTGATAAACCATAGATACCTAAGTGAAGTAATCTTTTTTTAAAGAGAAATGGCTTAACTTATTTCAACTATATTATTTACTTTATGTTAACATCCTAAAAGGTGAGTCTCATGATTACAACAAGTCAATGACAACTAATTGAATAAATGCATCAATTGAGTTTTGATGTGATTAACCGAATTAAGTTAGACTCTGTGATTTAATATCTTGTGTCTAAGTATGCAGAAACTTAGGAACACAAGAAGACGAGCGGAAGACGCAGCGAGTGAGAATGATGACACGGGAAGCGAGTCGACAGACTTAGTATATTCGAGGGACGAGAACTGTGAAAGAGTACACCAACGGAGCACTTCTTGTAAGACCATTGGCATATGAGAGGGAGGAATCACGTGTATTTTAAAAACTTATCATTTTCGATTTTATAAAATTCAAGTACGCAGCAGAATAAATAAAAGTAAAAGAAAACAAAACACATTTAGTTTTTACTTGATTCAGAGTTTTCGATGACTCATATTCCAAGACCGAGGTCCTTTTGACCTTTCTGATGGGTAATCTACTAATCAATCATTTCTTTACAAAATAAGTTGGTAACAAGAGTACCAACTTTAGAATATGATGTATAGAAAGAAAGCAAGAGCAATAAAGAAAATAACAACTACATGTTACCCAAGTCTATGCTAGTTTCAGCATGTAGTGGCGTCATGTCGCGCGTTCTTACATCGTTGAAGCTTGAATGAGGCAGAGTATAAGTGTACGATTGGAGTAGTCGAATGATCAAGGAAGCATGTAAACAAGTTGTATTTAGTTGATCCTTTGTGCTGGCAGAACAGGACTTTTAAAGACTATTGAGGGTGCCTCCAACCTTAAATTTGATCTCGTAAACTTCAGCCTCTTATCATATCCAATGCTTATGGTTTCTATTCACATAAGGGCACCTCCAAACCATCTAAGGCACCTCCAATGCACTCCGAGGCACCTCCACGTAGCTCCAGGGCACCTCCACGCCATGAAAGTTTATCCGTAAACTTTATCACCGCAAGGGCACCTCCATTCAGCTCTGAGCCACCTTAGCGCAGCTTCGAAGCTCCTCAGACACTGTTCATCCAAGTTAAATTTTATAATTTAATCCTGTAAGTTCATATTAGTCCAATAACAAAAAAATAACCTGCAAAACATAGTTAGCATAATTAAAATAAAATGATTATTAATTAGATTATGTCTTTCCAAGACCAGGATATAATTATGGTCTTAATTTAGACTTCTAAAATGACTCTAAGCTAGACTATCACCTATAGCCCCACCGGGACTCGTCCTCAATGGATCTCTCTCCTCCTATGCTTACATTCACTTATCTGCTAAACATCTAATTCTTAAGACCTATTTATACTTTATCTAGTTTTGCTTAGTGTTTAATCAATCTAATCTACTAAAACTTACTTGTAACACTGAGCTAACATAATAGATACAAAATAGTAAAGTAAAATAGTGTTAGTAGTATTAAGAATTTGTTGGTCCGATCAACCTCGCACAGTCGACCGGAAACCAGTCGGTCACACATGTTTAGAGTTTACTCCTTTGAGACTTCTCATTACCTACGGTTACCTCCCCCTAGGGCTGTTTAGCTTCACTCACTGGGACTTCCATTGTATGGTTTGACTTACTAGGAATTCCACCACCTACTTTCACTCACGAGGGCAGAGTTTCACTCACTGGGACTTCCATTGCCTAGCTTTACTCACTAGGACTTCTATCATCTAGCTTCACTCACTAGGGCCTTGCTTCACTCGCTAGGACTTCCATTTTCTGACTTCTCTCACCAGGACTTCCATCACCTAGCTTCACTCACTTGGGTCTGGCTTCACTCACCAAGATTTTCATCACCTAGTTTCATTCACTAGGGCTCGACTTCACTCACCAGGACTTTCACCTGTCTAACCTTTAGTTAGGACTAGTCACTCAGTAAACTTCTCACCTATCTAACCTCTAGTTAGGACTTACCCTTACTAGTCATGTAGTCTTGGCTAGACTTCTCTTCCAAACATTAAGTTATGTTTGGATTAACCCTTAGTCAACCAACCCGACATTGATATATTAAACCCTAGAGGTCAATTGCACCAATAATTTCTCCCTTTTTAATATTTGATATTTCTCTTAAGTTAGACTTGAGTCTTAAGGGTTTTATATAAAAATTTAAGGGACTCGAAAATATCTAACTTAATGTTACTCTCCCCTTTTGACACACATCAAAAAAAATACAAACCACTTAAGGTCCATTAGGTTTTGCACCAACAATAACTTTAGAAAAACATATTCAAGACACATTTTTGAAAACACTTAAGAATATTTAAGATAAAGCATTGTTTTCACCCATCTTTTTTTAAAAAAAAATTAAGCACTTGAATAAATTTTAAGAAACAAAATTTTGCTTAGTATTTTAGATAAAACATTTTTAAAAAATCTTTAAAGTACTTAAAAACAATTGTTAAGTAAATAGTTTTCATAAAGAATTTCTAAAAGATTTTTCAAGAATTTTCAAAGATTTTTCAAAACATGTGTTTATGAAAGGATTTTGAAAAATTATTTCAAAGTTTTGGCAAGATAATTTTTTAAATATTTTTCAAACAGTTTTGCAAGATTTTCCAAAGAGTTTTCAAGGTTTTCATAATTATAAAACTAATGCTGAAAAAATTTTAAAAATTATATTTGATCTTTCAATCAGGACATCCCCTCAACTTGATACATTCTTAGGAATTCTTATTAACTACAAGGAAAAACTTCCTATGTGTCTTAGGGGTTGATCCAAACTAAAAGAACAACTAAAAATATTTTTAAAAACAATTTTTTTAAAAAAATATTTTTAGAAGTTTTCAAAAGTATTTTTCAAACATGATTCTATAATTCAAAATGTTTACTAATGCATAAATCTCTCCCTTAACCTGATACTTCCTTAGGAAACTCTTATTAACCATAAGGATTACATGCCGATGTGTTTATGGGTCTGTAAGTTTATGGTTGACCCAAAGAATCTAGACACTAAGTGTTGGTCAATAATCATTTTCAAAAGTGTATACTTTTGAAAGCTATACAAGTAATTTGTAATCAATCATGGATTAATCTTAAAAATTTACTTTTCCTAGCATCTCAACAATTCTAGATTTTCAAACATGGTAACCTAATATGTTTAAAGAGATGCAACATGTTTTGTCTAAGATGGAAATAATTTGATTTTAATTAAGTGAACATAATTAAATTTGGATTAATAAATAAGTTACAATTATTTTTGGATTAATAGTTAACTTAAAATTAAATTAATTTTTGGAGTAAAATAATTATTGGATTAATTATTATTAACTTTATGCAATTGATTGACTTAATTAAGAATTAATTTGATTAATTAATTGTTAATTTTAGAATAATTAAATTCATATTATTAAATTAATTATTAAATTTAGGATTAATTAATTTGTTATTAATTAAAAAATTTTAAGTTAATTGATTATTAATTTTGAATTATTACTTGAATTAAATTAAATTAATTAATTTAGATTTAATTAAGTTATTTGGGATAAGTAAATTTTGAAATAATCAATTAATTTAAATTAATATTAACAAATATTTAATTTTGGATTTAATTTAAGTTTTAATTTAATTTTTATTTAAGGTTTTAATTAAGTTTTAGTTATGTTTAATGTTTAGTTAAATTTTTAATTAATTTTAATTAAGTTTTAAATTACGTGTTTAATTAACTTTTTAATTCAGTGTAATTAATTAATTGAAATTACATTTTTAAATTGACTTAATTTTAATTTAATTTAATTTATTTTATTTTAAGTTAATTTTAATTTTAATTTTATTGTAATTTAATGTAATTTAATTTGAATTTAATTTAATTTGAATTGAATTTTAATTTAATTTTAATTTTAATTTTAATTGAATTTAATTTTAATTTTAATTTTAATATAATTTAATCAACTCACTCGGTCTAATTGTTCAACCAAGGTATTCCTATAGTTTTGTGAGATGAGTTAGTTAAAATTTTATTTTGAAGATAATTTGACCTTGTGTAAGATTCAAGTTTAACCATCAGTTAATTAAATGCCTATTTTAAAAATTAGCTTCCAAGCTGTGGTGAGCATAGAGATCTTCTTGGATATCAGAGTAACGACCACTTCTAGACAAAGCCTTTTTAATAAATTAGACACTTAACCTTTCTATTGAAAAATCTTGGTCTAACTAGTTTAGGATGTGGCGAGGTAGCTTCGGTTAGTTCTACTTAGCTAGGTAAACCAATTAGTGTACACCTTACCTTACTTGACTTCCTACACCAAGCTTCTCGAATGTACTATTATCTTGACCCAAACTGGTACTATATTGGACAAGAATTAACTTATTTTTTTTAATCTAGTCATAATTACCCAAATGGGTAAATTATGTTTTTAAAGTACCAATTAATTTGTGCTTCTCCCTAAATCATAAAATCTCTGTTTTGAATTTTAAGTTTTTGATTTAATTTAGATTTGTTATTATTTTTATTAATTAGTTTTATAATTGAAATATAATTGATTATAACTTGGTTTGTAGAGTTTAAATTTTAAATTTAACTTAGACTTGTAATCCAAGATTTCATACGTTGATAAAATTATTAATAATCTTTTCTAGTTAATTAATTTTATCTTTCAAAAGCTTATTTTATTTTTATAATTTTCTAAAACTTGAAAATGAATTTTTAAAATTTGAAAAATTATTAAATAATTTTGAATTATTCTTATTTGGATTTATATTAACTTGATTAATTAAACTATTTTAATTAATTGATTTGTTTGAGTGAGCATACATATCTAATTGAGGAGAATCTAAACTTGAGCAATAGTGATTAGCTAAGTTATTGACATGTGTAGAAAAAAAATAGGATTTTCATATATTGTAAACTTACTAACCTTGATTGCTCCCTCGGATCCTTAGGTCTTTTTTCTGGGCATTGACTTTTATAATGACCCATCTGTTTTCACTTGAAACATTTGATGTGCTCCTTCTATTTCCATACTTCTAGTATCAATTTCTCCTCTACCTCTGGTTGTGTGGATTGACTCTTAAAAGTGTTGGTGTAGTTTGCACTAACGGTCTAACTCAGATTTTGATTAATGATAAGTAAGTTAAGTTAGATTTTGTTGTGATCTAATCACTTGATTAAGTGTGTAGAACTCCAGATAGGTCAACGGGCTGACCAGATACCTGACAAGAAATCCAACTAGGTCAACGGGTCAACCGGATAGCTGGTATGAAGTCCAAATGAGTCGACGGGCTGACTGGATATTTGACAAGAAATCCAGCTAGGTTAACGGGCCGACCGGATAGTTGGTGCGAAGTTCAGACAGGTCGACGAGCTGATCGGATGTTTGACAAATTGGTAAGTTAAGGTAAGTCACTAGAGGAGAGTGACCTTGTAAGGACGCGTCCCGGTAGAGGGACAGTTGACGTCAGACCAGTTTAGGTTCATTTTGTTAGAGTGTATACTAAAAGTCTATTTTTTTATAAATATTTATTTTGAAATAAGAATCACATTGGTCAAATGTCTACATTTATACTAAGTGTAGTTGTCCATTTAATTTATATTGTAGATAATATGGTGTGACGAGAAACACAGAAGTTCATGTTATCAGTTCCTTATAAATTATAAACAGTTGCTCACAACCAAGATAGAATGGGACAAACCATTGGAGTGGTTATAGTGTAATTATGTATTAGTTTATCTTGACTAATAAATTACACTAGTACACTATGAGTGTATTGAGCAGGACCAATTGAGGTAGTATCTTTTTATACTGACTATTGTATCATATTCTATATAAATAAAGGCATTTGGTTTTTGGTTATTATACTTACTTGTATTGGTGCCAAATAAACTAAGTATAATAACATCCTTGAGTAGAAGGTTCTTACCTATATCAATCGGTTAGCTGAACCGATAGTGAGATGATATAGGGAACACTACTCTTAATCATTCCTAGTCGAGTATTAACATTCAGGGACAATGTTAATGCAATAAGACTAGCATGTAGGTCAACTCAATGACTTGATCTCACAAGTCATGGAAATAGAGATATCAAGTTGACACATGGGTATGCATTAGAGAATGTATACTGAATGACCCGCCATGAGAAAGTATCATGGATCGTTATATGAGTGTCATATACTTTCTCATGTGGCTATTAGTATGACTACTAGTCCTTGGACCTGAAGTCACCATGGATCCCTACATAAGGAGTTATGTACTTTGGTTTCGTCAAACGTCATCCATAACTGGGTGGACTATAAAGGCGATTACTGGGTATGTAACGAATTATGCAGAGGGATGTGAGTGATGTAGATGGGATCTATCCCTCCTATATGACGGGAGAGACATCGGTATTCTTGATAGAGTGAGACCACGAAGTGCATGACCATGCCCAAATGAGTCAATATGAGATATTGAGCTCATTTGATTTAGTGAGTCTACTTGGAGTTCAAGATTTAGATTGGTCAGAGGATGACACGGTCTATGCCTCACATTGATCAATCTAGATGTTTAGGATAGAAGGACACTTGTCATATATTGTGAGGAGTCACAAGGTGATGTTGGATCTCAACATTCTTGTAACTTGGGTAGTAATGATGTATTGCTAGATACCGCTCATTACTTATGGTCCTAAATGGGTTTAGGGGCATTGCCAACGTTACAAGAACCTATTGGGTCACACACAAAGAACAAGTGGATGGAGATTAGGTTCATATGATGAACCAAGAGGATTAGATTCATGTGATGAATCAATTTGTATTAAGAGTAATCCTAATTAGGCTAATTGAGTTGGACTCAAGTTGATTCATGTGTTCAATGAGTCTAATTTAGATTATGACTCATTGAATCAATTTAATTAAATGAATTAGATTCATTATATTAAATTGGCTTGAATTAAATGGTTGGATTAGATCAACCATGAGAGAGATTAAGTCAAGTTTGACTTGACTTGAGAGGAAGAGGAAGAGTCAAGTTTGACTTGACTATTTGCCACATCATTAGTGATTTGGCATTAGGAGGACTAATGATGATGTGCCACATCATCAAAGTGTGCCACCTCATGGGGGTTACAAATCTATTCTCTTTAATGACCACATTTAATGAGAATAAGGGTTACCTTTTTGGTTTTGAATGAGAATGAATTTTTCATTCACTCACATTCACATCATCTTCTTCCTCAAGCTCTCTTTTTGCTCCTTCTCTTCTCTTGGTCGTGGGTTTCAAGCAAGGGAGAAGAAAGGAGAGTGAATCTAATCCAAGAAGAAAGGTTAGTGAAAGTCACATAGAAATTTTAGAGGAGTGTGTTCTCTTCTTTTCCTTTCTTCTTCTTCCAATCCCATCCGAGAGCATCAAGAAGTGCTAGCACACTTGTGGTGTTCTCTTCTCCATCCTTGTGTTAGAGAACACATCTTGTTCGTGTGGATACTTCTAGAGAGTTGTCTACTTTGACAACTAGAGATCCGGCATCTCCTTGGACAAGCGGGACTCGCGAAGGGCACGCGTCGAAGGTATAAGATTTTCTCCATGTAGATCTAAGTGTAGATCTAGGTAAACTCGTACTCGTAGTTTTTCGAAATTTTTTTCTTTGCACGGATCCATTGGCTAGGGAGTTTCGGGGTTTCCGCGATGTGAAAAAGCGATTTTCGCGGTCCGAAAAACCCAACACAAGTCCAGGGGAGCTTTTAAGAGCAAACCCAAGGTAACCTTTAATAGTGCAATTCCTCCTAGTCATGATAAAATGCATGTTAGAAATAATCCTTATCATTTTAATACAAATTATCATGAAAGTAGGAAGCATGATAGTGTTAAGGGAAAATACATTTCTCCTCATGCTAGAACTACCATACCTAAGGTTAGGAAGGTAGATAACAATTTAGGCAATAACTCTAAGGATTTCAGATACATGCCTAAATATAGAAATACTCAAGGATTCAACGAAAAACCAAAATCTAGGGATTTAGGGAGTGAAAACCAAGTATTGAGGTCAAGACTTAATAACTTAGAAAGGACCCTAGCAAGAATGGAAAATCTTCTTAAGGGTCAAAATGAGCAAACTCTAGGGAGAGCTAGACAAGAGCCATCCAATGGGTATAGAGGTTTGGGATACAAACCTAAAGTCAAGAAGGATGTGACTTCTTTCTATAGGGTTCCATATAACTATGGGACCAACCCTAAGTGTAAAGGTCAAGTCAAGGATACTAGGGAAGGAATCCCTAAAGGGTCTTTTGACAAGATAAAAGAACAATATCTCTGTTATTATGAAAGTGTGTACTCTTAATCATGATATAATAACAAGCACATATAATTAATATTTATTTCTTTAATTTATCAAAGGGTGCGATTTAGCTCGTTAAATCAATATGCCCGATAAGTTGGGAAATGATATTATTTATATGGTGTGTTGTTGATTATAGAATGAAACTATGTCCTATTAATTTATGTTGATGATGTCCCCTTGAGGAGCTCATAAGGATTGTCATGTAAACCCTACAGGTGGACTTAGTCCGACATGACAATAAGGTTTAGTGGTACTACTCTTGGAGCTAGATATTAATTAAGTGAGTTATTAGTTGTAGGATCGTTGCGGTCGGCTGGAAGGAGGGTTGTTGGATATCCTGCAAAATCAAAAGCAAACAACCCTTTCTCGAACTCTTTAAGCTAACACTTGCATAATAAAAGCAAAGCAGTAAAGTAAAAGCATAAAATAAGAGACACCAGTGTTTACTTGGTTATAACCGATGTGGTTGTTAATCCAAGGAAGATTAAGCCCAATATCAATCTCCTTCAGGCGGAGAAGCCTCTTACAGCGTTGAAGCGCAGAAAACAGAAGCTCAACTCTAGACTAAACCTCTAAAGCACACAAGCGTTGGAATTACAATTCTGAGTTCGTTAAAAAGCTTCTGGACCAAAGCTATTTTATATCCTTGGTCGGGGCACCCTGGGGGGGGGGGGGGATAAACTTTATCCCCCAACGATCAGATCGAGTCAAATCTCGATCCTGGTCAAAAGTCTGGTCCGGGCGCCCCGGAGCCCAAAGTCAATAGATGTTGACTTTTTCGTCCGGGACCTCTTCTCTGGTTCAGTCTCGCCTCGGTCTGGTTCTTCTCCTCCGAATATGCTCGCTTGGTGATCTCTGCCATCCGGAAAAGGGCTCACCCGAACCCAAGTTTCGGTCTTCTCGAGCAGCCTTCCGCTCCGGCTTCTCGTCCCTCGGAATCGCCGCGTGTTTCCTTCTCGTCCACCAGTGTACTCATCCACAGTCTTCGTCCCTCGGTCACACCCCGTGCTGACCTTCTCGCTAGCTGCGTCTCTTGCTCCCCGAACAATCTTCCGCTCCGGCTTTCGTCCCTCGGAGCCACCGCACACTTCCTTCTCGTCCACCGGGATACTCTTCCTCAGCACCTCGTCCCTTGGACACACCGCGTGCCGTCCTTCTCGCTAGCTGCCTCTTCCGCTCGAGTACCTGTGCTCCTAAGCTCCTGCACACTTAGACACAAGCTTAGAAACACACAGGACCTAACTTAACTTGTTGATCACACCAAAACAACCTTGGGGTTCCAACAATCTCCCCCTTTTTGATTTGATCAACCCAAGTTAAGCTAGGGACAAAAATAGATATGAAAATTAAATAATTTTCAATTTTCAATTCTTCAATAACGTGCAACAAGATAGAAAAATTAAATTTCAAAAATTCTAATTTTCAATTTCTACCTCCCCCTAGACTTATACTTTTTCTTCTCCACCTTTGATCACATAAAAAAAATTAGGGTTGCAAGAAAAATCTAAGGGTTGACACTTAGAAACTCTATAAAGATCTATTTCACTGATTTTCTGGACAATATTTCTAAGTCAAGGAGAATTTCTAAAAATATTTCTAAGTCATTAAGAACTTTTAGAAAATTTTGAGAACTTTAAAAATTTTGTAATAATTTTCACAAAAGTAATCTCAAAATATCAGAGAAAATTTCTAAGTTAAAAATAACTTTTGAAAAATTTCTAAATTTTCATCATGAAAATTAAGAATTTTCTCAGTAGAAAACTTTATGCAAAAAAAAATTTGGAACAGAATAAAAAAAATTCTATGTATTTATTTTTAATTTTATTTCATCATATTTTTTTTTATGCTTTTATCAGAAGGTTTAAATTTCTATTTCAATATATCATAACTTCTTAAATCATACTTTTTTAGATTTAAAGTAAATAAAATTAAACATGCAGAAAATTCTTTTGACGAAATATTTGGTAAAAGATCTTTCAAACATGTTTCAAGTTTGCAGGATTCGTTTGACAAAGTATTTTGTAACTTGCAAGACTCTTTTGACAATACTTTTATTTGACAACATTCTTTTAGCAAAATAATAGGTAAAAAATCTTTCGGCAATTTTTCTATTTTACAAGATTCGTTTGATAAAAAAATTTTTAATTCGAAATTTTTTTCCGACGATATAAAAAATTCTTTCGGCAATGTGCAAGATTCGTTCGAAAAAATATTTTGTAGTTTGCAGAAATTTTTTAACAAAAATTCTAATTTGCAGGAATCTATTAATAATAGATTTTTTAATCTAAAAAACTCTTTCGAAGATTCAATTTCTGATTCAAAAAAATCTTCAGGCAATTTTTCGATTGATTGAACTAATTGATCAGAAGTTCGAGTCCATACCTGACTTACCTTTTCGATAGTTAATTCTCCCCCTGTCGAGTTGCTTTCTTCTGAAGTCTCTCCCCCTTCATCGTTGCTTATCTGGGATGGGCTTTCTGTGGCTTCGGGATGGAATTCAACCATTGAGTTTGTTGGGGCTCTTTCGGTAATTTCTTCCGTCTCAGATTCTTCTGATGACGACTCATGTCTATTGAGGAGACGACTTCAACCGGTTCTTCGTAGAGCTTTAAGAACTTTTCCCAAAGTTCTTTCACGCTTTTGTACTCTCCGACTCTGTCGAAATCTTTAGTTGGTATTGCGCTTAGAGTGTGAAACTCTGCCCGAGCATTTGCCATGGACTCGTCACGTTGCTTCTCGTTCCAGAGGCGTATGCCGATTTTTTCTCTGTTCGTGTTCTTCGGTGCTTTATAACCTGTTTTCATTATTAGAAAAATACCAATATCTGAGTTTAGGTATACCTCCATTCTTTGCCTCCAAGAATCAAACTCCCCCTCAAACACTGGTGGGTAGACGCTAGCTTCGGCCATCGTTGCTTCGTTCGGCGGTTAGTCCTCCTGAAGCGTCTTGGCTTTGATACCACTTGTAGGACCGTTGTGGCCGGCTGGAAGGGGGGTTGTTGGATATCCTGCAAAATCAAAAGCAAACAACCCTTTCTTGAACTCTTTAAGCTAACACTTGCATAATAAAAGCAAAATAGTAAATTAAAAGCATAAAATAAGAGACACCAGTGTTTACTTGGTTACAACCGATGTTGTTGTTAATCCAAAGAAGATTAAGCCCAATATCAATCTCCTTTAGGCGGAGAAGCCTATTACAGCGTTGAAGCGCAGAAAATAGAAGCTCAACTCTAGACTAAACCTCTAAAGCACACAAGCGTTGGAATTACAATTCTGAGTTCGTTAAAAAGCTTCTGGGCCAAGGCTATATTTATAGCCTTGGTCGGGGCGCCCCGAAGGGGTTCCGGGCGCCCTAGGGGGGATAAACTTTATCCCCCAATGATCATATTGAGTCAAATCTCGATCCTGGTCAAAAGTCTAGTCCGGGCGTCCGGAAGGGTTCCGGGCGCCCGGAGCCCAAAGTCAACAGATGTTGACTTTTTCGTCCGGGACCTCTTCTTTGGTTCAGTCCCGCCTCGGTCCGGTTCTTCTCCTCCGAATCCGCTCGCTTGGGTGATCTCTGCTATCTGGAAAAGGGCTCACCCGAACCCAAGTTCCGGTCTTCTCGAGCAGCATTCCACTTCGGCTTCTCGTCCCTCGGAATCGCCGCGTGTTTCCTTCTCGTCCACCAGCGTACTCATCCGCAGTCTTCATCCCTCGGTCGCACCCTGTGCCGACCTTCTCGCTAGCTGCGTCTCTTGCTCCCTGAGCAATCTTCCGCTCTGACTTTCGTCCCTCGGAACCACCGCACGCTTCCTTCTCGTCCACCGGGGTACTCTTCCGCAGCACCTCATCCCTCGGACGCACCGTGTGCCGTCCTTCTCGCTAGCTGCGTCTTCCGCTCGAGAACATGTGCTCCTAAGCTCCTGCACACTTAGACACAAGGTTAGAAATACACAGGACCTAACTTAACTTGTTGATCACACCAAAACAACCTTGGGGTTCCAACATCAGTAACTCATTTAATTAGTGGGCATTCAATATCTTAAACACAGGGAGACTAACATACTCATGATAAGAAGGAGCCCATATAGTAATATGAGATTGGTGTAGTAGTGCAATAATAACTCTTTAGTGGAATGAGATATTATTGATGAACTTGAGTTGGGTGTTCGGGACGAACACGGGAAGCTCAAGCTCATCAGGAGACTAAAACCAATTCCTCCTCTCGGTCCCTATTGTAGCATCTTATTTATAAAGTCTTATATCCACCAAAAACCCAACTTCTTACCCACTTTTTGGTGGTCGGCCAAGCCTAGCTTGGAGCCCAAGCTAGGGCCGGCCAAACCAAACCAAGTTGTGAGCCAAGTTGTGGCCGACCCTAGCTTGGATCCCAATCAAGGGTGGCCGACCACATTTAGATTAAAAGGAGATTTTAAAATTTAAATCTTTCCTTATGTGGAAGCCATGGTTTTAAAAGAGAGTTTTAAATTTTTTTTAAATCTTTCCTTTTATAGCTTTCTTCAAAGGATTAATAGAAAGGTTTAATATCTTTCCTTATTTGTAGTTAAAAGGAAGATTTTAATTTTTGATAAAACTTTCCTTTTTAGCAACCATCCACATGTTTTAAAAGAAAGATTTTAATTTATATAATTTTCTTTTTACAACCAACAAGGGATTTAAAGAAAGAAATTTTTTAATTAAAATTTCTTATCGAAAACAAATAAGGAAGTTTCAATTTCATGTTTAAAACTTTCCTTGTTTGGAATTAAAGGGGTGACCGACCATGACAAGAAAAAAAGGAAGTTTTAATTTTTTATTTTAAAACTTTCCTTTTTAGTTATTGGCAAGGAATATAAGGAAGTTTTAATTATGTTTAAAACTTTCCTTATTTGCCAAGACCAAGGAATATAAAAGAGGAGGAGGTGCCTCACCCAAGAACACATCTTCTATTCCTCTCCTCTCTTCCTTGGTGGTGGCCGACCCTTTGCTCTTCCTCTTCTCTTTATCTTTGTGGCCGGTGGAATCAAGACTTGAAGGTTGGATTGGTGGCTGGTTCATGCTTGGAGAAGAAGGAGAAGAAGGAGGCATTGTTTTCTAGCATCCCTTGGAGCTTGGTTGGTGGCCGAACTTCATCATCTCTTGGAGAAAGTTGATGGCCAAAACTTGGAAGGAAGAAGAAGGCTTGGGTGGATTCTCGTCTTGGTAGATCGTCGCCCACACGACGCCCAAGATAAGAAGAGGAATACAACAGAAGATCAAGAGGTCTATAAGCTACGAAAGGTATAACTAGTTATAAGTTTCCGCATCATGACTAGTGCATCCTTTTTGTATAGATCTTGTAAAACCAAACACAAGAGGTTATCGGTTTTAATTATCATTTTTTTTATCAATTTTATTTTTCAATTTCATGTTTCAATAATGTGTTTCTATTGAGGTCTCTATAGTTAAACCTAGTTTACTATAAGAAGTTAAATATCCAATTTCTTTATGAGGCTTTGTCTAGGAAATGGTGGATGATCCCATACCCAAGAAGGCCTAGTGCCTCCACTATAAGAAAAACCCTCATAGACATCGGTGGAACAACAACGGTTTTAAGCAAACACCGATGTCTTTGAGTATTTTACATCGGATTTTCCAAAAACCGGTGTCTAAGAGCGCAGATTTTCGCTCATAGACATCGATTTTTTAGGCGATGTTTATGAGGGTCTTTTTTTTTCGTTAATAGACACCGATTTTAACATCGGTTTTTAAAACCCGGTGTTAATGAACAAAAATAAAATATTTTAATTTTTCCACAGCCAAAATTTGCAACACTGTGAAGTTCCCTCCAAACCTAAACCTATATCGCGCCCCTTCCTCCGACTATCTCTCTCAGCCTAAACCTAAACCTCATCTCCCTCAACCTCTCCCTCTTCCCCTTCCTAGATCGACGCCCCTTCCTCTCCCGATCAGGATCAAGACAACTTAAAAGGCTTTGAGGGAGACTCACGCCCTTGCCGCCTCCTATTCTCTCAGATCTGGCGTTCGCCCCTCCTCCTCTGTACCACTCCCCTCCACGCATGGACTTCCCTGCAAACAGCGCCACAGAGTGGGTTTCCTCCTATATTCCTTTCGTGACTCGTGTCTACCGGTCGGCCGTAGACCTGGATCGCCGGTGGCTTTCGTTCCCAGGGCCGCAGCCGAGGTGTGCGATGGAAGGCCGAGCCTAGTTGGGCATCAGCCGAGGTGTTGTGTCTTGTTTCTTGAAGGAAGAATCCAGTCATGTTGCATTTTGTGTTGCGTTCTTAATCTTTTTATTGGATCATTTACCATCAAGTGTATGATTTGGAGTTGAGAGGAATGAGGATTCTGTGTATGCATGCTTCATAAAATTCAGCTTTATTTCCTTTTTTCCCCCTTTCTGATATGCCGAGCTAGACATTGGAAACCTAAGCCAATACCTACTGTAAGATCTAAAAGAGTTCATTTTGTCTACAGTGATGAGATGAATGTATAGCAAAAAGGATTTTCTTTCTAAATCCAAGTGGTACCTGAAACTTGATAGCTCGGCAAATCTAGTAGACCGGCAGTAGCACTTCCTGAGAGTGCAATTCCAGCATCTTGGACTGGGATGGAGAATGACATTTTCAATGGCTCATTCCTCAATTTTAGTCAGTAACATGATTCTTGATCCAACCTTTGGTTCTTTTCTCCAGTCAGGCATACCGGGCAACAACATCCACAAGCAAATGTTTGCCGGTAATCTCTTTGTTTCTGCAGTTCAAGACACAGCAACTGCTGATGTTTATTTGACAAGCTATGAAGCTAGTCCATTTAGTGGCACCTCATTTTCTAGAACCTTTACTCAGATTGGTAATGATTCATTCAATCGATGCATTGCCAATGTTGGCCTCCGTGAGCATTTTTCAGGAACTTCCCTTTCTGCAACTTCACTTGCTAATCTTTTATCTTCCACCACCTGTGTGCCAGAAAATAGTACGACGGAGGATATGATAGTTACTTCGTCACTTGCAGCATCACCTCACTGTAACTTTGGGTCGCCAAGTGATATCAATCTCATGTGGAATCAGAGCAAATTGGTCGGTCATCAAGTGCCTTTAGGCAAAACATTCAGTGTAGTTCAACCATCCTATCATATAAAGAAGAGTTCACTGCCTGGTTGGAACTGTCACGACCCGAATTAGAATTTCTGGCATGCTTATGGCAACCTAGCACCGGCTCCAGGTAGTGAACTTTCTCTCAGTGTTGGTTCCTATCAGCCATGTGGCCCATGTCTCACCGACGTTGGCAATATTGCTGATCAATGCTCCGAGATAAGCTGTTCACTCAATAATGATCAATGCTCCGAGTTACAGAATATTTATATGTTTGGTCCTCATCTTGTTTAAAACCTTCATTATGCTACACTTTATGAGACATTCAAAGGTACCGTTTACATTTTTCTTAAATAGTGTGCATCTTATAATGTTCTATCTGGTATGATGGATGGTCCATGACGTCCTACATTGAGAAAGGCACATTGAGAAGACAAATCTGTTGGGTTACTCTACAAGCCTTTGTTGTCATTGCTAGTCTTTTGACATCCTTTGGTATTCATGCTAGCCTCTTGGTTCATCTTCAAGTCAGATGTATATGAATGCTTACTCTGTGATGCCAAAATTTGACTGTCTTGGTAATCATGCTAAAAGAATATAGCTTTGCTGAACTCCATTTTGCTTCATCATGCTTTAGTTATTCAGATGGTACAATTAATTTACTCCTTCAACACACAGTTTTATGGAAGGTGGCTGGAAAACTAATCATGCCAAAACCAAAGGGCTCAACATCTGAGATTAAAAAAGCTCCGTCGTCTGGACTTAACTGGTCCTTTTCTCCTGGGACTAACCTGCTATCAGGTGGTGCTGCAAAACTTGAAAAAGAGTCTAGGCAAAAACTAAATGAGTTTTCCAAGGAACTTAGAACATTCATAAGTGTTGACTTGTCAGGTTAGCACACTGAACTTGTTAGAATGCATCTACAGCAAGTGATTACAGTTGTTCACTCTATAACTGATTATTTCTAAATCTAATATCTGGTAATGAATATGCTGAGATAACTTTTTCAGGGGATTAAACTTACATTTACTTTACCAAGGTAATGGAATACTTGTAGATATTTAACAAATTCATGATTCTGTTAGGTCGTAACTTTGGTGATGATGGTCTGTTTTTTCTTGCTGAAAGCCTTGGTTACAATCAGGTTAGTTCTTTTCCTTCCTTTTCCATAACCTTACTTTTTTTCTTGTTCCTACTTGTAAACTATTGCTGAACTAGACTCTTAAAGGTATGACATTACTTAAGCAAGACATTTAAGCATAACTTTTTTTAGTGTCGTTTAGCATCTCATTAGTTTTTTTCCAAGTCTCAAGCAGCAGAGGAAGTTGATTTTTCTGGCAATGGGATTACAGCAGTTGGCCTAAAGGCACTTGATGGTGTTCTTCAGACGAATACCATGCTTAAAACTCTGAACCTACCAGGAAATAATATTGGCGATGAAGGAGCTAAGGTAAGTCCATTTTTTAATTTTAATTTTACTAATTTTTATGTTTGCGCCTATTCATCTGAAAATAAGCAATTTGATTCTGCTGGAAGTACAATAGTGTATTGGAATACAAGAAAAATTAAAGTTCATTATCACCATTAATTGGTAATTTGATATTAGATGATTTCTTTGACAGTAAATGACAAAATCCTTTAATGGTATTAGATAAATTTACTGTGGTTGATATACTAGGAATTCACACAAAGTAATTAGCATACAAGTGTCCTAATTGTAGTTGCTAAATGCAAATACCCTACTATGTTTAGCTAGTTCATTTGACTGTATTTATCTTAGTTCATTTGACTGTATTCTAGCAGTGATGAGATAATTATTTGCTTGCCATGAAATTTATCTTTGCTTGGCTGATTTATTTCAGTTTTAAACACTACAAGAAAAAAGTCAAACAACAACGGTTTTTCACCGTTGTCGTAGGTCATTTTGAACTGTTGTTAAAGGCCGTGTTGTTAAAAGGGGTGGCAAAAGACAACAGTTTTTAACCGTTGTCTTTGAAGGCAAAGACAACATTTTTTACAACGGTGAAAAACTGTTGTCTTTTCCTTCAAAGACAACAGTTTTTCACCGTTGTCTTTGAGCGTCTACCTTTAATAACAGGGTCTTCAACAACAGTTTTAAACTATCTACGACAACGGTGAAAAACCGTTGTCTTTTTTAGAAAAAAAATATAAAAAAATTAATACACAAATTTCCAATATTATAAATCATTCAAAATACTAAATTTTAAAATAAAATTTAATATACAATTTTCTAACATTCAAAAATAATATTTATAACATTCTGAAGAAATTTCATAAGCAACCAACAAAATGATAACACTATTAAAACAAAGGTAGAACAATATAACACAAGATTTTCTACTTAGATGTCGGTGAAGAGGAGGGATTGTAGCTCCTAGTGCTCCTTAATTTGTTAAAGTCTCTTCATTTTTTTAGCTTGTCGGCATTCTTCCCAATACTCTTGAGGACACCTAAAAAGAGCAGAATGAAATTATATAATCCTGTGCACAAGAACTATGTAATTCTAAGTGGTGGATCATGTCTGTCACAAGTTCGCCACTAATTTTTTTGACCATTATGCACAGATTGTAGACAAGCATGAAAATAAGCAGAACCATAAATATAAGCGAATAAAGGATACCTTTCAATCTTCGAAATCTTCTTTTCTGGTTGGCCCGTCTCCTTTTCCTCTCTTCTTTGTTAACTCTGCATCTTCTTTGATGTTTCCTTTTCCATGAAAAATCTCCTCAGGGGCAAGCATAGCCGCATCTGAGACGGCCAATGGAGCAACCTGCAAAACCATTGTATTTCAGTGACTCGAAACTGTTTTTACCATAAACTAAAAGACAACTCCAAAAGATATTTTTACCTCTTCCATTGCTAGAGCAGGTAAATTTAGAAGGGAATCATATCACCTCTGAATATGAGGTAGCACAACTAAGAAGGGCTTTCATGTAGTTGGCTTGAATACTAAGAGCTTTGTTGCAATCCTCAACAGCCTTTTCGCACTATCCGAATTGCAGTAAAGAACAAGGTTTGCAGGGTCATACTTGAGTCCTTCCCGTAAGCTAAGCTTGCTTCCATAAATTTTCTTGAGTTAAAGAGTTCATTGCCTAATGCTCGTGCTCGAGATATAGCTCTTGTGTTGTTCAATAATGTATATATCTCCACATTTCTAGGATGAATCTACTTTGCTTTTTGTGAAGACATTTTCAAACCTGAAAATTATTCATTACACATTTTCAATGAACATAAAAATATTGAAAACTACCTTAATATTCAATATAACACTTTAACATTACCTTCCTCGAGCCATGTCCACTTCGACATTGACAGCATACAAGTATGAATTTGCCAGCATACCAAAAAACTTAGTATTTGAGGATGGTGAATTTACACTATCAAGTTTAAATACATTAGATATGACCATATCAGCTTCTTCAAGTTGATGAAGTCAAAGTTACGCTTCACATTTTGAAGCCATTACCTGCAATTGTGGGCATTATAAGAATACATTATTGTATTCTCTTATAATAACATTAACATGACATCCAAACTAATGAGATTAAGTGCTAGTATGAGTTTACAAATGATGAAGCATTTGCTCCTTCAGTGAAGGCAGCATCACTCTCCTAAAGGTCACTCTTCCAATCTACAACCTTTCGGGCTTCTGCACACATGTCCAAATGTCTTTCCATTGCTTGAAGCTCCCTAAATTCAACGGAATGTAAACTTAACCTAACAAGAGATGTTTCCTAGCATTCTCAACTTAACCTAACCTATTGACCAAAATAAACAGTTTTTTAGAAGAATGTATATTTCAGTATAAGATTTATTCATCAACATCATTTATCACAATGAGTCAAAAGAAAGAATAATGAAATTTAAAAGCTAAAACAAACTAAGCACAAAAAACAACAATTTCTTTTTCTTCTCAAGTTCTTGAGTTCATATAACATGATAAAAAACTTCACGTGTTATTATTTATTTCTCATCACAATATTTGTTGCAGTGTGGTCTACTAATCATAGTAAACAAAACAGACACTTGATTGTATGTCTAGAATTCAATTAATCATAAGTGCATCCGGAGCAACATTAATATATGGTAATAACAATGTTATTTTTTTTTTTTCGGCAACACAAGGATATATTTTAATTACTGCAATTAATGGCACTCCAAGGCTATCTACCAATATTGTGAGTTAAAACAGACGAATGTAAGACAAATATATGGGTAGTAATTTGTTTAAAGCTGTTCAATCCTTGACAATTCTACAAAAAGATCTCTTTTATAATTTAGAATTGTGATCAAGCAAAATGACTGTAGTAAGGACAAGGGATTGATGTTGCAACTTTGAATAACAAATATAAACAATGAAAAAATCATAAGACAACTCTACCATAAAAAAAAGATGCAACCTTATCAATCAGAATAGAATTTGATAAAATTGAGATAGTTCTTCAATTATACCTATTAATTATGTAATAGAAGTATTCATAAATAAATTACATGTCATAATTAATAACAGCAGTGGGTGACTAGCTCCAAGGAAATGAATCATATGCAATTAAGCAATATCAATATCTCAGCATAACACTAGGACCAGTAGCAATCAATTTGCAAACTTGAATTAGAAAGAATGGAACATTTTTAAAGTGTTATAACCTTATAAGCAACGATGCCAACCTTTGGCGTGCACGCCTGAAAGCAGGATCCAAAACCAATGCCTCTTCACACTCCTTTATATAAAATTGAATTGGTAGTTTAATATGGGAGATGTGCTTATTGGTGGTAAATCTACTGGTATTGCATGCAGACTGATTTATTTCATTCTCATTCTTCCATTCATGTCTTCTATAACACAATTTAATTACTCAAACATTTATAAAGCCAAGGAGATAGATCAAACAAAACAAAATTGAGCATCATACCTTCTTCAAGGATTTCAGATCTTTGAAGAACACGTCTGAAGAAGAAAATTGATCCTTCATACGTGCACCAGCATGAGCGCAATGACAACAGGCATCAAGACCAACACCCACCATCACAACTATGCCGTGAGAGGAGAAATTGAAAAGGGAAGGGGAACATGTGCCAACTAACAAACAAGGAAAATAGTTAGAAAAAGAGAAGGATGCAGTGCTCGCAACAGATCCTTCGGACGTGCTCCAGCAAGAGCGCTACAAGACCGTGCCATGAGGGGAAGAATTGAAAAGTGGGGAGGGGCAATCGAGGATTAAGACACAAACCTGTGAGAAGATGAATGTCGGGAAAGGAAAGACTGATCACTTCGACTCGGTGCTGCGTGAGGAAAAGGGCAAGCTTCCTACTAGTATATGGAGATGGAAAAGGGCGAGAGTTTCAGAAGAAGATAGCAATGTCGCTATCTTCAGATCCCAAATCAGACAAATCAGTAATAGTTATCTGATTCGTAAAAGAGGCGAAAAAAAACCTGGAAGAGATCTCGCAGGGGATGCAAAGAGACGCCTGTGCGGATCAATACGATTTGAGAGGAACACTGTCGACTGGAGTGATGCTGCCATTTCCGAAGCGAATCAAACCCAGAGAGAGGAGAAAGAGGAAGACGAGGAGTAGGAGGAGGAGGAGGACGAGAAAGGTTGAGGCTTGAGGAGGAGGAGGCGGTGAAGATGGCTGAAAGTAGAGGCCGCGAGGAGGAGGTGGCGAGGCCGAAAGTTGAGGCGACGAAGAGGGCGGCGAGGAAGGAGGCAGCGAAGAGGGTGGTGAGGAGGGAGGAGGCGAAGAGGGCGGTGAGGAGGGAGGAGGCGAAGAGGGCGGTGAGGAGGGTGGTGAGGAGGAGTCGGCGAAGAGTAGGGTTTTGGGAAAGAGACAGAAAAAAATAAGGCGTAAAACAGACAAATGACGAAGGAGAAAAAGTGGCGAAAGAAAAAACAATTGCATTTAACAACACTTAATAGACAACGGTTTTTAAAAACCGTTGTCGTAATCCCAAAAAAGCGCACATAGACAACAGTTTTAAAAAACTGTTGTCGTACCCTTTAAAAACCGTTGTTGTATCCCCAAAAAAACATAAATAGACAACGATTGTTAAAAACCGTTGTCATAGGCCAAAAAAATTACTAAAAGACAACAGTTTTTGTTAAAACCGTTGTTAAAAGGCAAAAAGACAACGGTTTGGTATAAAACCGTTGTCGTTTGAGTGTTGTTGAATGACGTTTTTCTTGTAGTGAAATAACTATAGTTTTTACATGATTCTTGCTTTGTAAAAATATATATATATATTTTCGTTTTTAGATTTCCTTCTTGGATGATGATGCAGTTCTCCAATTTGTTGTTATTTTTTGTTCATTTCAGTATTTACCTAGTTGCATCACTCTTAACCATGTTTCTTTATAGCCTGTCTTCCCTCATATTGAACTGCTTCTGGATGATATGGTTTGCCAGGAATAATTTGAAAAAAATATCTTGTTTTGATGAAATGACTGCCAGTTATTGTGATAATAATTGCATGTTTATAGCATTTTTTTGTATCTTAAAAGATCTTTATCTATTTTTTTATCGTCAAAAAAAAACAAACTTGTGCCATAGAGATGTCTACTAAGCAAGACGTTACAAGACTGCTCATTGTTCTTGTTGGATCGAGATCGCGCTAGAGGGGGGGGGGTGAATAGCACTCGTGGAAGTTTCGTTCGTATCGGAATATAAACAAACAAAACACAGCGGAATAGATAAAGAAAACAACACAAAAGACACAGGTCGATTTTGCTTCGTTCGGAGCCTAAGGCGACTCCTACTCGAAGGCCCGTGATCCTTGATCGCTTCTGGTGGGCAACAACTATAAGTTCGAAAGTTTACAAAGATGATTTACAAGTAATGCAGTAAATAATCTTATACCGACAATGGAAAATACTAAATTGAAGCTTCGGGTTGTCGGTGTCGAGTTGCAGCACTTCGGGACGAGTTCGTTAGCAGCTAAATGCAGAAGGAAGACTTGAATGTTGTGTTTTTAAGCTGCTGGTCGAATCCCCTTTATAAACAGTGTTCAAGGCGCCTTAAACCCCTCCAAGGCACCTCCAGGCTGGCCGCATCACCCGCGTGGATCAGAACCGACCTGGTCGAATTCTATCCTGTTCAAGGCGCCTCTAACCTCTCCAAGGCACCTCATCAACTTGTTCAAGGTGCCTTAAGCCTATCCAAGGCGCCTTGAAGCTTGCTTCACAGCCAGCTTAGGTTTTGCACCCGAGGCGCCTCCAAGCTCCATGGAGGCGCCTCGGACACTGTTAATCCGAGGTTAATCTTTGCACTTTGGTCCCTGCAAGATACATTAATGCCAAATATACCCTACAACACAAAGTTAGCACATAAAACATAATATAAGTGATAATGACAGTCTCTTGACTGTCCGAGTCTGACTTCGGGTTTCCGACCGGAAACCCTAGGTCGACCCGACGCCTACTGTTCCTTCTATGGGGAACGCGTCCTCACCTACTCCACTCAGGAGATTTACCTGTTGCCAGTGCGATCCTCCAGATCGACTAGACTTTTGCTCAGCACTCGACGCTTCCGGACTTTCTGCTGGACATCCACTTCCCGGCTAGTCCAGTCTTTCACCTGGTTCGCGACACCAGGACTTTCCACCTAGGGTTACCACCCCATAGGACTTTTTGCCTGAAGTCATCGACCTGCCAAGACTTTCCGCATAGGGTTACCACCCCCTATGACCTAGGGTTACCACCCCCTAGGGTTTACCCCTTTACCTAACAGCAGTTAGGACTTTCCTGAAACACTCATTCAACATGTTAGATACAAAACATCTTAACTTTGAATTCTTTGCCATTATCAAAACATGAGTTCGATCGTCGGATGCTTCCCGCACCAACAATTCTAAGTCAACACTTCAAGCCACGTTGATGTTAATTCCAACTTCAATATTACCATCATCTGGTGTGTATTTGACCAACTCAGTGTTGTGTCTTGCTCATGGTGACTGACGTTCAACCAATTTGCAATTTATGAAAATTACCTTTTACAAGCAATTGGTGTGTTAACTCTTGAAGGCAGTCGGAATAGCAAGGGAAATTGGGAATTTTATGTTCATTTATGTCATCCTACACTTTCTGTTTTATATTTTCTCACGCTAATTGTAATTTTTTTGTTTGGAGAATGTGATAAATTCCCTGTCTCATGGATGAATGTCATACGACATCTTCTTTAAGATCTTTATCATTTTGATGGTTCTTAAATTTTATTTTATGATTTATTTATTTAAGTTCTTATTTGCTTATCAAAGAATCTAATGGATAAAAGGTTCGTTTAGTGAACATTGATTTTTAAGCGATCCATCTGAAATAATTAGCACAATCAATTTTCATGTCAACGTTTACCTTGTTTCTATGCCATTAGTTTGATACTTAGAAGCTGCAAATTGATGGCTGGGGTTTTCCTGCTTTAATCTTAGTTTCAGAATCGGAAAATTGATTGCTAGTGAAATCACCTAAGAAATATTTCTTTCAGTTATAACTGGCTGTAGTACAATTTGAACAAGACCTCTTAATACAACTGAATTAAATCATTTTCATCATGAAATATAACAAAAGCAAATCAACCTTCATACATGTGGGTTGCTTCAATTTGAACCAAATAATTAAAATCATTCATTAAAGTTGTTCTTTTGAACACTGAATTAAACTATAGATATAGTGTGGTAATTTTCAAACTGAACAATGCAAAATATTTTGTTGAAAGTGTACAGAACATGTTTTATTTTTATGTGTTTTCTGTATGAATTGATAATGTACACATGTACTTGTTGGGAATTCCTGAAGGACATGATGGCTTGGACTTTAATAATTGATGGAATGACCTCTTGGATTTGACCCAGTGTCTTTCATAAGTTTTTTTGGCTTCTTTTCTTACCTTTGTTGAAACATGTATGTATTTTGATGTGGCAATACAATTCCCACGGGTTATATGCATGAAGGGCCTTGAAAATGTATAATGCGGAGGCTGGAAGGAAAGGGAAAAAACAACCAACATGGGTAGTTATCAATGTATGTCCTTTTGATTAGCAACTGTTTCACTATCCTTGAAGGAGTTATTCCAATATTTCTTTTCTAACATAGGCTCCTCAACAACCGGATGCGGAGCAATGTGGTTTTTATATCATGCGATATACGAAAGATATAATTGAAAATTTTGGAGTTGACCACAAGGATTCACTTCCAGCAATGGTAATAATACAATATCTTCCATTTTGCACATAAGCCCGATAATTTGTTGCATTTTCCAACACTGTTTTAGTATCATAATTGATACAAACTTATTGATTTTGATTGATTATGAACGTCTCTTAGCTTTTCCCTCATTATATCAGATCTTGCTGCTGCTATGCTTTTCCCTTGGTGCTTGATGTGTTTCTATGTAGTCTTTGAACTTCTCTATTTCAATTTTGCCAGCTATGTGCTCGTCTATGATTAATAGTTCAATAGAATTCAGGGTCACTGATTTGTTATATGATGCTCTTGGTCCTTCCATGATTTTTGAATTCAACCATTATCATGCATATAAATTTGTTGTATGATGCTGTTGGTTCTTAACAATCTCTACACTTTAATTAGAAGGAGCAAATTATCTATGTTATATTCTAAGCAGCATATACTGAGTGTCATATATGAAAGTTTTAGATTTTACAATGATTTTTTTGTGCTAAATTGCATATGTATATGTGTATTGGTGTGTATGCGGATGCTTGCAATTATCCTTCAATGAATTAAGCATTATGAACAATAGTCTTCCACAGCATCCTTTAAAAACTTAGTATTCTATTTTATTTGATACATGTACACATTTGTTTTAGTTATTTGACATATGGTGGATTATTGGGCCCTGATCATGAATTAACTTTGTATAAAGTATTGTAGATTATCTTTGTTGCAAGTATCAATTAGAAAGGGACTTTCTTTGGTTTAGATATTTTGCATTCCAAATTTAGTTTATTGGTAGTTCTCATTGCAAAATTAGACTGAAAAGCTTTCAAAATGCTTGATTTGAAGTGTTAGAAGGATAGAGATCAGAAAAACTAGACTGGCCTCGTTAGAGCTAGAGCAGATATTTGGATAAAAATAAATAAATCAAAATTTCATCTTTACCATTTTCAACTTTCAAAATTACATCTTTACCATTTTTAGCTTTCAAAATTGCATCTTTACCATTTCCAGCATTCAAAATTGCATCTTTACTAATATATTATTTATGTGTTTTTACAGTTTACAAATCTCAAGTACTCCAGAGTTGAAATTGATGAAGTGCGATTCGAGTGGGTTGAATGCATGGTAAATTACATTTGAAGTGCGGTTCTACCTTGATGTGTTGTTAAAAGAATGTTCTACCTTGATTTTGATATCTATTAGCTTTTGATGTAAAAAGAATGTTTGGGTATTTTATGGATATTGTTGTAAGAAGATTATTTATGTAATTTGTGAATATTTGTGTATTTTATTGATACTGTTGAATGAAGAATATTTGCGTAATTTGTGAATATTTGTGTATTTTTTTTGGTTACTGTCGGTTTTTCATTGTTTCGAAAATCAAATTTGCGCTGTTAAAAAATACCGATATTACATCGGTTTTCCACCGCTGCAAAACCGGTATTATTAACTAATATTACATCGGTCGTATACCGCTGCCAAAACTGGTGTTATTAACATATAATATTACATCGGTTTTACACCTTTGATGAAACGGTGTCGTTAAGTGATACTACACCGGTTTTAACCCGATGTCTAAAATGGTAGACCTTTTACATCGGCTTCATAGACATCGGTCGAAAATGTAATAGACACCGGTGGAAAACCGATGTCTATGAGGGTTTTTGTTGTAGTGCTCGCCATGTTTAACCTGGAAGCCGATCTTAGAAATAGATATTTGATAACTTCTGTAATTTGGTTTAACTTAGGAAGATCACATCGGTTGAACTTGAAGTAAGAATGTTAAGTTTCTTTCCCAATTCAAGTTTAACTTCTAAAGGAAAAATTTAGATTAATAATGTTAAGCATCATTTGCAATCCAAATTTAACTTTAGTAGAACACATGGGTAGCTAGGATAGTTCTATGCTTGTACAAATTTTTGTACAAGGGAATTAGGACGGTATTCCGAGTAGTAACCAACAATTGGTATCAGAGCTAGGTTTTAACCTCTGTGTGTTTGATTTTAGTTTAATTATGCACATGTCATACATATTTTAGGCAGGATAATAGTAGGATGTGCAAATAGATTAACTCTATGGTTGTAGACTCCAACTATTATGGCCTATTGTGATTGTGTGTGATTGGAGCCTCGGACATGTCTAGGGCATTTGATGTGTTTGTGCATGATTGTATTTATTAAATACAGTAGGAGCTGTATTAGTTTTAGGATTTTACTTTTTATTCGACCTAGATTACATGTACATTCCTTCGTGGAATATAGGATTGATAAATGTAAAATTTTATTTTTGTCGCGGATTGTATCCTTGCGAGGCGTGGTGCTTTTTGAGGACCAGAGGCGACAACTAGACCCAATTGTGATGGCTAAAGATAGCAACAGTTAGGGTTGGCAGCACACGAAGGACAGTGATGGAAAAAGGCCATAATAGTTGAAAAATTATTTTTCCATATTTATTGCTTTTATTTGCTATGATGTGTGTGTGTGCACGATAAAATCCTCATCTTAAATAACTAAGTGGGAGAGAGATTTATAAATAAATTCCACGGTCTCCATTACTGGTTTGTAAGTGATGCAACAAACTTACACGTTGGCTCTGAGTGCCTCCCTCCACATCGGATGAGTTTGTTTGCGAATCACTAGATCAAATTTCCTTTATGGATGGTTATAGGAAATTATTGAGGAGCGTGTGATCTTCTCCAACTAAAGGGGCACAATCCTATTTAATGGACTACGTATCAAGTAATGGTATACACTTAGGCACATTTAATAGTATCCTCCCCATCGGAGTCACTGCTATTATTTGTGTGACCGAAGAAAAACCAACTATTAATTTGTCATAAAGGTAGGTTAAACCCCCTCTTACAAATGTTTGAATTTGTATATGTCCACACTATCATGGCATACAAAATTTATGGTGTTTGAGGTAATTTTATTTGTCATTAAGTTAAGTTGACAAAATAAAATTAATGGGAAAAACCTCCTCTTACAAATGATTGAATTTGTATACGTCTACACTTTCGTGACATACAAAATTCATGGTGTTTGAGGTAATTTAAGGTTGACAAGATAATTAATGGGTAAGACCCTCCTCTTACAAATGTTTAAATTTGTATACGTCCACACTAACGTGACATACAAAATTCACGGTGTTTGAGGTGTTGGTGAATTCAAATGATATTGTTTTGAGGAATCAATATTATTTTAAATTCTAAATTTTTGACCAAATATTTGATTGAAGATAGACCAACTATTAATTTTATTTGTCATAAAGATAGGTTGACAAGACAATAAAATTAATGGATAAAATCTCCTCTTACAAATGTTTGAATTTGTATACGTCTACATTAACGTGGCATACAAAATTCACGGGGATTTTAAGGTGTTGGTCTTGACCAAATATTTTGTGATTCTTAGGATTTCAAATAGTTTTCAATTCCCTAGCTGGTATACTAGAGAATAGACTTACTAGTCCCAATTATAATGATTGGAAACAAAACTTGGACATTGTAGACTATAAGGATTGTCCTCTCAAAAATGAGAACAAAATAGGTGTATCTTATTTATTAGTTATTGAAATATGTTTAGTGATGTTATCTACCGGTACATGGTGTATAGAAACGGGAGCCACTGATCATGTCTGTAATTCATTACAGGGGTTTTAGAAATCCTACAACTATATAAAGGAGAAATCACTGTATTCGTGGATAATGCTACGAAAGTGGCGATTGTTGTAGTGGGAGAATTTTATTTTAGGAATAAAAATATTGATTTTGAGAAATTGCCTTTATGTACAAAGTTTTTAGAAAGAATTTGATTTCAATTTCTAAAACTTTAATGAATGGCTATTCTATTTCTTTTGATGACAAAGTAGTTGTCGAGAAAAATAGGGAAGTTATCTGTTCTGGTACATTGATCGGCAATTTGTTTAATAACTCCCACGATGCAACAAATGATAATTAATAACACATCTTCTAATTCTAATAAGAGAAAGTAGGCTACGGAAATGAACCAAACATATCTTTGGCATCTAAGGTTAGGTCATATTAACTTAAGTAGGATTCAAAGGTTAATAGCTGATGGACCTTTGGGTTCATTGGTGGTGGAAAATTTTCCAACCTACGAATCTTGCTTGGAAGGAAAAATGACCAAGAGACCTTTTAAAGCTAAGGGGTATAAAGCCAAAGATGTGTTGGAATTGATTCATTCTGATTTGAGTGGACCTATGACTATCCAGACAAGAGGTGGTTTCGAATATTTCATCTCTTTCATAGACTACTATTCGAGATATGGATACATTTACTTGTTGCGCCACAAGTCTGAGTGCTTTGATAAGTTCAAAGAGTACAAGGCTGATGTGGAGAAACGTCACGGTAAAAGTATCAAGACACTATGGTCTGATCGTGGTGGCGAGTACCTCTCAGGAGAGTTTAGGAATTACTTATCAGAGGTTGGAATTCAATCCCAATTGATTGCACCTGGTACACCCCAATAGAATGGTGTGGCAGAACGAAGGAATATGACTCTTATGGAAATGGTTAGATCGATGATGAGTTATTCAGAATTACCAAATTCATTCTAGGGATATGGTTTAGAAATGACAGTGTACATTTTGAACCTGGTACCTTCTAAATCAGTACCCTCTACTTCCATGGAATTGTGGAATGAACGTAAGCCTAATCTGAGTCATATTCAGATATGGGGTAGTCCAGCACATGTGCTGAAGGGAGATACTGATAAGTTGGAATCTCGTACAGAAGTTCGCTTGTTTATAGGTTATCCCAAAGGAACGAAAGGTGGTTTGTTTTATAGTCCTAAAGATCATAAGGTCATTGATAGCATGAATGGCTGATTTTTAGAAGAGGACTATGTAATAAACCACAAGCCCATGAGTGAAATTGTTCTAAAAGAAATGAGAGAGGACACGTCTACTTTAGTACCAACAGTGCAAGATGAAATATCACAAGAAACTGCAACACGTATCACAACTGATACACAACTACAGACAGTGCCTCATCGTAGTGGGAGGGTTGTAAGGCAACATGAAAGATTCATGTTTTGGGAGAGTCTTCAGACTTGATCCCAGCTAAATATGAACCAAATCCCCGAACATATGACAAAGCACTTCAAGATAAAGATGCAACATCTTGGCAAAGAGCAATGAATTCAGAAATAGAATCTATGTATTATAACAAAGTCTGGGAACTAGTAGAGACAACAAATAGTGTAAAAGATATTGGATGTAAATGGATCTACAAAAGGAAAAGAGGGACAGACGGGAAGGTGGAAACCTTCAAAGCAAGGCTTGTTGCGAAGGGTATACTTAGAAAGAGGGAGTCGACTATGAGGAAACCTTTTCTCCAGTAGCTATGCTTAAATCTATCCGGGTACTCTTATCTATTGCCGCTCATATGGATTATGAGATTTGTTAAATGGATGTCAAGACAGCTTTCCTTAACGGAAGTCTTGAAGAAAACATCCATATGAAGCAACTAGAGGGGTTTATTGCAAAGGACTAAGAGCATCTTGTATGTAAGCTCAATTGGTCTATTTATGGACTGAAGCAAGCTTCAAGATCTTGGAACATCCGGTTTAATGAAGTACTCCAGTCTTATGGATTTATTCAGAGTCCGGATGAGTCTTGTGTATACAAGAAGTGTGATGAAAATGTGGTGGTATTTCTTGTACTATACGTAGATGACATTTTGTTAGTTGGAAACAATATCAAAGTGTTGTCCGAACTAAGGGTATGGTTGTCCAAGAAATTCAATATGAAGGACTTGGGAGATTGCACACATATTCTTGGGATCAAAGTAATAAGGGATCACAAGAAAAGAATGTTGTGCTTATCCCAAGCTTCATATATCGATACGATCCTAGCTCGTTTTAGCATGCAAGACTCCAAGAAAGGTTTTCTACCTTTTAGGCATAGAGTATCTTTATCTAAAGAGATGTCTTCGAAGACATCAAAAGAGATAGAAGAAATAAAGATAGTTTCTTATGCTTCAACTATAAGAAGCCTAATGTATGCTATATTATGTACGAGACCGGATATCTATTTTACCATGGGCATGGTTAGCAGATATCAAAGTAATCTAGGACCGGGACATTAGATTGCCGTAAGGCAGATAATTTGCTCCCTGTGGGTTACACGGATTGGGACTGATAGATACAATAGTAAGTTGACCTCGGGGTTTGTGTTTACTTTAGGAGGTAGAGCCATAACAATGAAGGAGTGTTAAACAGAGATGTTTTTTCAGACTCCACCATAGAAGCTGAGTATGTGGCAGCCTCTAAGTCGGTCATAGAAGCTGTATGGCTTAGAAACTTCATGATGGACTTAGATGTGATTCTTGGTTTGCCCAAATTTATTACAATTTATTGTGATAACAGTGGTACAGTAGCAAACTCGAAGGAACCACGAGCCTATAAGGCGAGTAAACACATTGAGCGTAAGTGCCACCTAATACGAGATATCGTATAAACGAGCAGAAGTTGTTGTCGCTTAGATTGCATCAGATGATAACCTGGAAGATCCTTTCACTAAGGCCCTTATGACGAAAGCTTTTGATCGATATGTTGAGGGGATGGGAATCAGATGTATGGCAATGTATATGGCAACATAGTCTTTTAGTATAAGTGGGAGATTGTTGGAGTATATACTAAAAGTCTAGTTTTTTGTAAACATTTATTTTGAAATAAGAATCACATTGGTCAAATGTCTACATTTATGCTAAGTGTAGTTGTTTATTTAATTTATATTGTAGATAACATGGTGTGAAGAGACACACAGAAGTTCATGTTATCAGTTCCTTATAAATTATAAACAGTTACTCACAACCAAAATAGAATGAGACAAACCATTGGAGTGGTTGTAGTGTAATTAGGTATTAGTTTATTTTGACTAATAAATTACACTAGTACACTATGAGCGTATTGAGCAGGACCACTTGAGGTAGTATCTTTTTATACTGACTATATAAAAGAACAATACCTCTGTTATTATGGAAGTGTGTACTCTTAATCATGATATAATAACAAGCATATATAATTAATATTTATTTCTTTAATTTATCAAAGGGTGCGATTTAGCTCGTTAAATCAATAGACCTGATAAGTTGGGAAATGATATTATTTATATGGTGTGTTGTTGATTATAGAATGAAACTGTGTCCTAATAATCTAGGTTGATGATGTCCCCTTGAGGAGCTCATAAGGATTGTCATGTAAACCCTACAGGTGGACTTAGTCCGACATGACGATAAGGTTGAGTGGTACTACTCTTGGAGCTAGATATTAATTAAGTGAGTTGTCAGTAACTCATTTAATTAGTGGGCATTCAATATCTTAAACATAGGGAGACTAACACACTCATTCTATTGAGGTCTCTATTGTTAAACCGTGTTTACTATGAAAAGTTTAAATATATGATTTCTTTGAAAGGCTTTATCTAGGCAGTGGTGGATGATCCCATACCCAAGAAGGCCTAGTGCCTCGTCACGTTTGACCTGGAAGCCGATCCTTGAAATAGATATTTGATCAACTTCTATAATATGGTTTAACTTAGGAAGATCACATCGGTTGAACTTGAAGTAAGAATGTTAAGTTTCGTTCCCAATTCAAGTTTAACTTCTAAAGGGAAAATTTGAATTAATAATGTTAAGCATCGTTTGCAATCCAAATTTAACTTTAGTAGAACACATGGGTAGCTAGGATAGTTCTATGCTTGTATAAATTTTTGTACAAGGGAACTAGGACAGTATTCTCAGTAGCAACCAACACATTTAGGATCTCTAAATTGAGACCTTGACTAATTCCTGGTCCTGGGAGGATAGGAACTAATTACTACTATTTATTATTAATTATTATTATCCTAATATTTTTTTGCAGGTTATTTGGACTAACGTTGTTTTGCAGGACAAAAGGAGCATATTTTCCTTCGGATGAACAGTGTCTGAAGGCGCCTTCAAGCAGTGAAGGCACCTTCATACTGTTCATAGAAGACGCCTTCCATGGCTATGGAAGGCGCTTTCAGCAGGGTGAAATTTGGGAGGCCACCAAATGAAGAAAATTCTATGGTGGAAGATGTTGGGAGAAGACCTCCCAATAAAAATGACAAATATGTCTGCCCTCCAAGAGCAAGGAAAAGAGAAGAGTGATTAGATTGGTCGAGCTAAAGACCTTAAACAAGCGCTTCTTGGTAGGCAACCCAAGGGTTCTTTTTAGTTAGTTTAATTCCATGTTTCTATTTTTCATTAGTAGTGTTTTTACTTTGTTTTTGCTTTGTTTTCAAGTTGAAATTTCACTTCCATGAGCTGGCCATGATTTCTTCATGGGCATGGAAGTATTGGAGAAGCAAGAAAGGAGAAGAATCATCAATTGGAGCAAAATAGAGTATGGCCGTGTGCTGTACACAGCCAGGTATATGCTGTAGAAAAGGGAGATGCTTGGGTCGTGTCTACATGACATGGCTATGTGGAGTCTCCAGAGAAGAAAAGGTGCGTGGCCGTGTCCCAGACACGACCGTGTGAAGAATCCAAAGGAGGAGAGCTTTTTGGCCGTGTCTCACACACGGCCGTATGAAGAAACTAGCACAGAAGCATGCACTGGTCATGTCATCTGACACGGCCGTGTGCTGATTCTAGAGAAGGAAGCTGGTGAGGCCGTCTCCTAGACACAGCCATGCAAGGATAGCCGAAGAGGAGAAGGATATGGCCGTGCCGATTGACACGACCGTGTGACTCAACCCGAGAGGGAGAAGACGTGTATATCTACACGACCCGTGTGGAGAAATCTGATCAGGCCGTGTCTCCTATACACGGCCAAATTCAAGCCGTGCCCCCCACACACCCTCCTCATCTCAACACCCTCCTCTCTCTAAAACTCCCTTCTTCTTCAACCTTCTCTCCAAATCTTCTTAGATGTAGGTCTAAAATTCTTTCTTCTCCATAAACTTCATCTAGATCTAGATTATTCTCTTCTCCTAGACTCAAAGATCTCCACTTTCATAACCTTACGATCTATTTCTTCAAGATCTAGTCTCTCCAATCACAAACAATACCCTTCCCTACTCTAACTTGACAAAATGTCCAACCTTTTGAAGAGACTTCGCAAGGGAGGTGGTGGATCTAGTGGTGGAGACAAAGGGAAAGAGCCAACCAAAGACAAAGGGAAACAACCGGTGAAAGGCAAAGGAAAGAGGACCTCACGCGACGAAGGTAATGACAACGAATTCAATATCATGTTTAGAAATGATGATCAAATAACTAGATTTGCAATTCTTGTCAATAGAAAGATCGTGTATACTAGGTATATGGACCCAACTATTTTAGATATGATGGTAATTAAGAATGATATAGATTGGATGATTGGGTTCTTGGATTGGAGTGATATGTTGTACACACATCTACCTACTTATCCTCGCCTTGTTTTGGAGTTTCTAAGTTCACTAGATGTCCATTTTGCCAATGAGGATGATTATGTTGGCAAGATAACCTTTAGATTAATGAATCAAGAATTTCAATGGGCATTTAGTGACTTCAACACTTGTTTTGGATTGTCTTCCGGTAGCTCTCGAAGGTTTGACTCTAGATTTAATTGGAACAGTTTTTGGAATTCGATCACCGGATTAGATCATCCCTATGAGTCCTCTAGAGCTAAGGCTTCTCACATGCAAAACCATGTTTTTAGATATTTACATGAGTTATGAGCAAAACTATTTTTGGTAGAGGGGAAAGTGATGGAGTCGTTAAGAAAGTAGAACTTTATTCTCTATGGGCTATGTTACATAAGGTTGATTTTGATTACGACTTCCATTTTTTGCAAACCTTAGTGAGAGTTGCGAGGGCATCTTCAGGATCAAGGGATCAATAGTTCTTGGTGGTTTGATTACTCAAGTAGCTATTAACTTGGAACTTGATTTAGATGGGTTGGAAGTTATACATGGCAATGATATGATCAACACGGATGCATGTCTTGCTATGAAAATGATTGTTCGGGATGAGAATGGTTTTGCATTTCCTAGGAGGAATGATTTTCCTTTATCTCTTCCTTGTCCTTCTCGAACTTCAATTCGCAACCCAGCTAATTGGGTAATCATTGATTTAGACCCCAAATATGTCCCTTCCATATCCAGAGACACTGAGCCACACATTGAGCCCTCGACATCTGGACACCCGCAGCCTTTCGGTTATCCGGATCCAGCTAGACATTCTTTTGCCTATGGTAAGGGTCCCTCCAGATTTGACTTCTCAGATTTTTGTGCATCTTTAGAATCACTTCATCAGAAGCAAGATGCCCAATGAGAAATGTTGGAGGGTCGCTTCTCTTTATCAAATGACCAGTTTAGAGAGTTACAAAATCACTTTCAGTTCACGAGGAGTTTTCAAGGTCAAGTGGCTGAATTTATCCAGGATTATGATACAGATCAAGCTAGAATGAGAGATTTTATGCAAAGAATGAGTGTCACTAGCCAACAAGTAGATACTTTGTTTGAGTATCATATAATCCTGAGTGAAACTCCAGGTTTTCCTAGTTTTCCCATTGGCCAACTACGTCGTAGGCATCCTTTTCCTCGCCCACCTCCACCTCCTCCACCATATTGATTTCATCGGGACGATGAAAAGTTTAAGTCTGGGGGGGTGTCGAACCTGATTTTTCTTGAATTTTCTTTATGCATTCTAGTTTTCAGCTTTTGCTTGTTTTTTGCATGTTTAGTTTTGTTTCTACATTTTATTTTGATTGTCTTGCTTTGATTGCTTGAGTTTTGATAGTCACTTGACTATCTTTTGAAACTTTTGTGGCATACATCTTGAGAACATCAAAACTTCACTTATATGCTTTCTTGTCTTCAATATTAAATGTTAGCACGTTTATTATCTAGATTCATGATGTTTTAAGTGATGCTAGTAGTATGCTTAATGTACCTCTTTTCTCTATCTTGGGTAGCATGACATAAGCTAAGTATCTTATGGAGATGAGTTTTAGTTTTGGCTTGACCTTAAGGATCTTATCTTCACTACACCTATACTTGATGCTTGAATGACTGATTTCATTTAAATAGTCATGATTCATCTTGTTTGTTTAGTACTTGCCTTCCATGGTGATTTCTCAAACTTCATTTTGGTTACTGGATGAGGCTCAACTCATGTAAGCTCATTTGGAAAAATTAAAATATCCCAACATTTGTGCTAAAGGTACATTTGTGAATAAGATTTGCACAATGCAAATACTTATGAGAAAAAAAAAGTGTGAAAAAAGCAGAAAAAAGTGAATAAGGGATATAAAAAAATAGTTGTCATGAGTGTAATCTAGTAAGTCACCCCTTTGAGACCAAGTTAGGTTACTGGGGAAATGACTGCTTAGTTTCTCTTGAGATTGAGCACGCCTTTGAGACCTTGGGTTGATTGAGAAATATGAACCAAGTGTGTGGCAAGTAAGTGCCTATCACTGGTTACTTGTCTATCACTGGAAACATTAGGAATTCAAACTTGATGATGACTTAACTAGGACATAGATTGAAACTTGAAGAGTTTTGAGTTATTTTATTTGCACTGTGCACAGGGTACTTATGCTTGAGCCATACTTAACTTGTTTCCATGATCATGCTTGTTAATGAAACTTTTTGATAGAGTTAGTAGGAGAATGCATTAGGGATATGAGAGCATTGTAGAACATATGAATTTAGATTGCAGCATTTTGCTTGAGGACAAGCAAAGGTTTAAGTCTGGGGGTGTGATGTGCGTAGATTGTATACACTTGTTTAACATGTTTTGACGCACATTCACATACTTTGTACATACTTTGTCTATGTATTTTCATACTTTCATCTTTTCTTTTAGTATATTTACTCTTTCTGTTCGGAGATATGCTTTTGTGCATTTTCTGTACACAGGAGTCAAATTTGGTGAAGGTTTCGTGTTCAAGGCCAAATCTGCAAGCGAAGCAAAGGAGGAAGCACCCTTCTTGTACCTCACACGGCCCTGTCATGGGGGGTTGCCCAGGCCATGTGGAGATCCTTGGCCGTGTAGCTGTAGCAGGAAAGGAAGATGGCTTGGCCGTGTGAACCTCACACGGCCATGCCAAGATTTGAAGCCAAATGGAGCCAGGCCGTGTACACCACACGTCCATGTAAGATTTCCAGAGACCAGGGAGGCCTTGGTCGTGTACACCACACGACCGTGCAGGGTTTCCAGTAAGCAAGAAGGCTCTGGCCGTGTACACCACACGGTCATGCCAGGTTTCTAGAGGCGGAGGCAGTGCAGGCCGTGTAGATCTACACGGCCATGCAAGGGGAGCATTGGCAGAAGCAAGTCACGGTCGTGTCTCACACACAGCCGTGTGAGACAGGTAGAGAGGGGAGTGAGCTTGGTCGTGCCCCACACATGACCAGGTCTTGGGGCCGTGTGGCGCCCAAATTTCCCCCTCTATATAAAGGTTTCTTCTTCATTTCAAAGGGGGATCTTCTCCCTTTTGGGGGGAATTCAAGATTTGGGCGTTCCTCCACCTTCTTGGAGGGATTTCCGGCGAATCAAGGGCGGATCTTCAACATTTCGACTCCGGGGAAGGAGGATTGGATCCGTAGACGGCTCTTCATCATAGATAAGCTTTTTTTCTTTTCTTTCTTGGATTTGGGATCAAGATGCTTGTCTTTTCCTTATCTTTGGAATTCTTTCCTTGTTCCATGGATTAGATCTCTTGTTCTAGGATGGAGGGAGTATTTGTAATGGAGATTTGATGTAAACTCTTGTGGATTTGCAAAAATTCCTATTTCTATGATTTTGCCCTGTTTGTATTTATTCTTTCTTGTGTGGATTGTTGTGATTAGGGCTTAATTACCATGCTTGATTGAATGTTTGAATATCTTGTGGATCTTGTATGGATTGTATCTCATTCGATTTTCTGAGGGATGTTGGTGACAGGATCATGCCCGTGTAAGGACGTTTGAGGGGTAATCTTGAAAGCGAAATTAGGTATTTCAAGAGGGGAGGATGGATTGGATGCATTAATATTTATATCTTAATGAGGTTGAGAAGTATTGGATTTCTATGTTGATTTTTCGAGGGACGCACGTGACAGGCATGTTGGTGCAACCTTAGGTCAAGGTTGACCTAGTTGACCAGACTCGAGTTGACTTGACTCGAGTTATGTTTTGATGTTTGACGAGTTATGACGATGTTTGACGTGAACAGAAAAGTTGTATCTTGATGTTTGACAAGGATACAAGCTTGGGAGATTGTGGGTGCAACTCGTGGTCAAGGTTGACCTGGTTGACCCGAGGTGAGGTGACCTGACTCGGAAAAGTCCAAGCAGGGAGCTTGGCACGGGAAAAGTCCAAGCAAGGAGCTTGGCATGGGAAAAGTCCAAGCAGGGAGCTTGGCACAGGAAAAGTCCAAGTATGGAGACTTGGCACGGAGAAGTCCAAGTATGGGAACTTGACATGGGAAGACGGAGAGGGCTCGGTAGCTCGTTCTCCGGACAATGGTCAGAGAGGGCTAGGGAGCTCGTTCTCTAGACCGGATGGAAGTCGGAGAGGGCTCGGTAGCTCGTTCTCCGGACTGTAGTCAGAGAGGGCTCGGTAGCTCGTTCTCTGGACCGGATGTGGAAAGTCCTGGTGAGTGGAGCTAGGCAGTTTGGAAGTCTTGGTGAGTGAAGTCAGGCAGATTGGAAATCCTGGTGAGTGAAGCCAGGTAAAAACCCTAGTAAGTGAAGCTAGGTGAAAGTCCTGGTGAGTGGCACAGGAAAAATCCAGATGGATCAAGGGTGATCGGACATCCGGTGTTGGGAAGTCAAGTAGATCAAGGGGTGATCGGATACTTGGCACGAAGAGGAAAGCCCAAGTGGGTCAAAGGATTGACCGAACACTTGGTGGAGAATTCTAGCAGTCAAGGGTGACCAGATGCTAGAATGATGAACCAACATGTCAAGGTTGACCGGATGTTGGTGTAGAAACTGAGGTTTAGGGGGGAGTTTGGATCGTGCCAGGGACCGATCGGATACATCGATAGCACGATCGGTCACCGGACCGATCGGTAACCATCCGAGTTTAGCCTCAGAGTTATCTCGATCGGCCCGAGACCGATCGACAACGATCGAGGTGCAAAGAAGTTCGGAGAAGAGAAGCTGATCGGTCTACGGACCGATCGGGAGATTCTGATCGGTCCATGGACCGATCAGATATGGAATAGAAGCGAAGGCTAGGAATGGATCGGTCGTGGACCGATCCACAGACCGATCCAGGCACTAGCCGTTGCGACGCAACGGCTAGATTTCTTCTGTGTTTCTTCGCTTTCTTCGCAGGTTATAAAAGGAGGGCTGCTGCTGCGAGCCTCCTCCCTTCTTCCTTCTTCTTCTTCCTTGGATTGAAGCTTCTGCTTCTGTGCTCTGAGGTTCTGAGCTTTGTTGAGCTCGCTTCCGAAGCTTCGCGTGAGCTTCCAGTCGTCGATCAGCTGCTGCAGTTGGGTTGTGAAGTTGCTGCTTCATCGTCTCCGGTCGACAGAGAAGGCAAGCGAGTGTTGCATTCATATTGTTGTTTGTATTTGCTTCTTGCTTTCCTTGTACTCCTTTCTTGTTGTTACAAGCATTGTGGCGAGGTTTCGCCACCCACAAGGAGCATTTATTAGCCGGTTCTTCGGGGACTCATCCACCGACGGATTGATAGGCTTCGTCCACCTTACGGACACGCCGAGGAGTAGGAGTTTATCTCCGAACCTCGTTACATTGGTTTGTTTGAGGTTTGTCTTCTTTCCCTTTCGTTTCTGTGTTTATTTTCCGCTGCACTAACACGTTTTGTAGAAAGAAACGACGATTTGGTGTCGGCTATTCACACCCCCCTCTCTAGCCTCCGTACGAAGGATCCTAACAAGTGGTATCAGAGCAAGGTTGCTCTTCGTCGGATTAACACCCGGAGGAGCACAAGCTAGAGAATGGATCGACTCGGAGAAGACATCACGTTTCCACCCTTCTACGAGTGCTGCGACTTCGCGTATTGGAAGGTAAGAATGAGGTATTTTCTTATGACTAACCTTGAAAATTGGAGTTGTGTTCAATTAGGTTTCAAGCCTCCGATGGACAAGAAAGGAGAACCCTAGAGAACAAGGAGTGGACCAAGGAGCAAATCCACCAATCAACCATCAATGATAAGGTAACGAAAATCATTGAATTTTCTTTACCTAATGATATTTTGTGTAAGATAGGAGGATACAATAATGCCAAGGAGTTGTGGAACAACTTGGCCAAACTCCATGAGGAGAGCCCCACTTCAAGCCATGAAGAGGAGCCTAGTGAGCCAAGTAGCTCACATCGTGGAGGTGAGGAATTAGAAGTTGAGGGCTACTCAACATCTAAAGAAGAAGAGGAGGTGAGTTCTTCTTCAAGATCGGAGCACGAAGAAGAAGCTTCTACCTCCGGGAGGGATGAAGAAGAGAGCATCCATCCATCCTCAACCCTAGGTAACTCAAACACTTTAAGTTCAAGTAAATTGCATATAATGTGTTTTGAGTGTAGGGAATTTGGACATTACAAGAGTAAATGTCCAAAGAAGACTAAGAAGACTCCACCGGCGCCAAAGATCAAGGAAGTCGGAGTCCCAAAACGCAAGGGCAAGGAGCACGTGGTGTGCTTCCAATGCAAGCAACGGGGACACTATAGGAGTCAATGTCCAAGGGGGAGGCAATCTCACAAGGACAAAAGACCAAGCACGTGTAAAGGGGGAGCGAAGGCAAACCCTAAGGTATCCTCTAAGGTTCATTCTTGCACTTCTAATAAGATACATGCTAGTAGTCTTATTGCAATTGTCAAGAATGATAAGCATGATAATCATAGAAATCAACATGTGTGCTTAGGTGCTAAACATCTTAGCCTAGATAAGAACAATACTAGGAAGGCCAACCCTAGGATTAACTCATCTAAGGCTAAGGAGAACCTAAGTAGAAACCCCAAGACAACTAGACATATGCCTAGGAACACCTCAAGAAAGAATGATAAATTAAAACTTGAGGTTTTAGAGAAAGAAAATCAAGTCTTGAGGTCAAGACTTAACACTCTAGAAAAGACCCTAAAGAATTTAGAGAAGTCAACTCTAGGGTCTAAGGGTCAAATCTCAAAGCCCAAGGACAAGAAAGGTTTGGGTCACAAACCTAAGTCCCAAATGGTCAAGCCCACCTATCATAATGTTCCATTCGATTATGGAACAAAACCTAGGGCTAGGAAGAACAACACCAAGGTCACAAGGGGAGTCACCCCTAGAGTTGATCTTGATGAGTCCCAAATGATCAAGGCTTTAAAGCCTAAGAGGGTCATTAGGAGGGTTGCTAGGGAAGTCATCCCTAGTGAATATTTAGTGAACCCAATGAGCTCAAATAGGTATTGGGTTCCTAGGAGCGTGATTTCATCACGCTAGATGAGTTAGGGTGTGCCAACCTTACTTGAATAGGTAGTTAACCTAATCATGGCAAAAGGTGGCACTTTAGGAAGTTTCAAGGTGCAATCAAGCCTTGAAAATGAAATTGAAAAATATTCCTAAGGTGATTAGGATGTGCCAATCATATTTGAGGAGTTGTCTAGAGTCAATTTAATTGGCACATAGTGATCTAAACATCCTTGATATATGATCTTAGATCTATTACACTTAGGAATATAGAACCTATGGCAAGATGATCAAAATTATCAAAAATGGCAACTAAGGCTAGTTTTAGGTATTTTCTATACCTTTATGTGCTATTTGCCATATATTGTTTGCCATATACCATGTCATGACATCATATTTATTTTATGATCATTTAAAATGTCATGATAATGCTTAGGTTAGTTTAAATGTCATGCTTTATTTAAGTTTCACACTTTATGCCATGACATCATGACATTGGCACATGTTTTTACTTATGAAATCATTATATGCCATGTCATCATCTTGTGCATTAATGATCAATGAAATTGATTTAAGGACTAAGACATAATTTGATATGGAGATCAAATTGATGCTTAGAAAATGCATGAGAATCTAGCCTAAGATAACCTAAACCCATATCTCACATCAAAATTGACTTGGATGTGTTTGATACACCTTAGATGTGTGTGAGATATTAGGATCATGAGTTAGGATCAAGGTGCATAGTTCTTGTACCTAGATGAGACTAATTCAAGAAGGAGGATCATAGGGAAAGCTTATGTACAAGTCATGTACATTTAGCCCTAAGATTGTGGTCCTAAATTAAAGGGTTAAAAATCATTTCAAAATTGATTTGAAAAACCTTGATGAAGCCATTCTAGTGATAGCATTCATCATTGAACATTGTGATACAAAGTTTACTTAACTTTGAACTATTTCAAAGTCTTTTGAATTTTTGTATCAAGATTGAAAAATGGAATCTATTTTCATAGAAAACTATTTTTCCTTGATAGTATATGTTATGAGGAATGTATCCTCAAAATTTCACAATTTTTGGAATTTTATGGAATTTATTAGGGGTTTCTGAATTTCGGGAGAAGAAAAATCAGAAATCCCTGTGATCAGAGTCTGGATCGGTCACTGGACCGATCCAGGGAGGGCTGGATCGGTCACAGGACCGACCCAGAGTGTTGTGGATCGGTCTAGTGACCGATCCAGTGAGGTCTGATAGCGTGCCAATGTGCTGAAAATTCGACTGGATGTCTGAAATTTCAGTTTTTGGGAGTTGAGTTTCGGATCTCTAAAGGATTGAAACTCTCCAAGACATTGTTGGTGCAATGGTCAAGGGGGAGTTGGCCTTTAGGGGGAGTTTTACCTATTAGTCAAGGGGGAGTTTTTACTCCTTAAGACTTTTGAGGATTAGTGATAAGGAATTGTCACTAAGTTGAGTGTTGAGTTTAGTATCAAGGGGGAAATTAAGGGTTTCAATGAAAGGTATGGGACTTTCATTGGGAAGAAACTCTTGACCTTGATTCCCTCTTTTTGATGTGTGTCAAAAAGGGGGAGAGATGTCCCAAGGGGGAGAATGGGAGAATGTTTTGGAAAACCTAAGTTAGGTTATCAGGTTAACCTAACTTGTTTATGGGTTTTGTCAAACATCAAAAAGGGGGAGATTGTTGGTGCAACCTTAGGTCAAGGTTGACCTAGTTGACCAGACTCGAGTTGACTTGACTCGAGTTATGTTTTGATGTTTGACGAGTTATGACGATGTTTGACGTGAACAGAAAAGTTGTATCTTGATGTTTGACAAGGATACAAGCTTGGGAGATTGTGGGTGCAACTCGTGGTCAAGGTTGACCTGGTTGACCCGAGGTGAGGTGACCTGACTCGGAAAAGTCCAAGCAGGGAGCTTGGCACGGGAAAAGTCCAAGCAGGGAGCTTGGCATGGGAAAAGTCCAAGCAGGGAGCTTGGCACGGGAAAATTCCAAGTATGGAGACTTGGCACGGAGAAGTCCAAGTATGGGAACTTGACATGGGAAGACGGAGAGGGCTCGGTAGCTCGTTCTTTGGACAATGGTCAGAGAGGGCTAGGGAGCTCGTTCTCTGGACCGGATGGAAGTCGGAGAGGGCTCGGTAGCTCGTTCTCCGGACTGTGGTCAGAGAGGGCTCGGTAGCTCGTTCTCTGGACCGGATGTGGAAAGTCCTGGTGAGTGGAGCCAGGCAGTTTGGAAGTCCTGGTGAGTGAAGCCAGGCAGATTGGAAATCCTGGTGAGTGAAGCCAGGTAAAAACCCTAGTAAGTGAAGCTAGGTGAAAGTCCTGGTGAGTGAAGCCGGGCAAGGAAAAATCCAGATGGATCAAGGGTGATCGGACATCTGGTGTTGGGAAGTCCAAGTAGATCAAGGGAGTGATCGGATACTTGGCACGAAGAGGAAAGCCCAAGTGGGTCAAAGGGATTGACCGAACACTTGGTGGAGAATTCTAGCAGGTCAAGGGAGTGACCAGATGCTAGGAATGATGAACCAACAGGTCAAGGTTGACCAGATGTTGGTGTAGAAGCCTGAGGTTTAGGGCTGGGGAGTTTGGATCGGTCTGGGGACCGATCCAGTGATACACTGGATAGCCTGATCGGTCACCAGACCGATCAGTAACCATCCAGTAGCCTACTGTAGGTTATCGATCGGTCCGGAGACCAATCAGAACGCGATCAGGGGCAAAGAAGCAGAGAAGAGAAGCCCGATCGGTCTACGGACCGATCGGAGGTTGATCGATCTGTGGACCGATCAGGGAGGTCCTGATCGGTCCATGGACCGATCGGAGACCAAAAGCGAAGGCTAGGGAATGGATCGATCGTGGACCGATCCACATGGAGCCCTGATCGGTCCACGCATCGATTCAGCACTAGCCGATGCTGACGCAAGCCAGATTTCTTCCGTGTTTCTTCGCTTTCTTCGCAGGTTAAAGAGGGCTGCTGCTGCGAGCCTCCTCCCTTCTTCCTTCTTCTTCTTCCTTGGATTGAAGCTTCTGCTTCTGTGCTATGAGGTTCTGAGCTTTGTTGAGCTCGCTTCCGAAGCTTCGCGTGAGCTTCCAGTCGTCGATCAGTTGCTGCAGTTGGGTTGTGAAGTTGCTGCTTCATCGTCTCCGGTCGACAGAGAAGGCAAGCGAGTGTTGCATTCATATTGTTGTTTGTATTTGCTTCTTGCTTTCCTTGTACTCCTTTCTTGTTGTTACAAGCATTGTGGCGAGGTTTCTCCACCCACAAGGAGCATTTATTAGCTGGTTCTCCGGGGACTCATCCACCGACGGATTGATAGGCTTCGTCCACCTTACGGACACGCCGAGGAGTAGGAGTTTATCTCCGAACCTCGTTACATCGGTTTGTTTGAGGTTTGTCTTCTTTCCCTTTCGTTTCTGTGTTTATTTTCCGCTGCACTAACACGTTTTGTAGAAAGAAACGACGATTTGGGGTCGGCTATTCACACCCCCCTCTCTAGCCTCCGTACGAAGGATCCTAACAAGGCAAGCCCGTGTAAGGACAACATAGGGTTCATTCCTAATTGATCATATTTAGATATATTTTAGTCCTAGGCCAGTTGTCTATTGCAAGAGAGAACCGACAACCTTCTACAAATGATGGACAATTGAGGAATAAGATTTGGTAGATTCTTACATTGAATAACATTACAAAGAAACCAAAAATCCTAGAACATACCCTTATCATTGCCCTTATTCTTATTTCTTATTCTTTCATTTCTTCGTTTACTTTTCATAGTTACACTTAGCTTTTGAAAACCAATTGATTTATTGTTTAGCTAACTCACGTTGACACATCTTTAGTGCTTATTCCAGTCCCTATGGATACAATATCTTTTATTATTACTTACGACATTTCCGTACACTTGCGGAGGTCAACACATTCTTACTCCAAGTTCAACCGATGTGATCTTCCTAAGTTAAACCAAATTACAGAAGTTATTAAATATCTATTTCTAAGATCGACTTCCAGGTTAAACATGGCGAGGCACTAGACCTTCTTGGGTATGAGATTATCCACCACTTCCTAGACAAAGCCTCACGAAGAAATTGGATATTTAACTTCTTACAGTAAACTAGGTTTAACTATAGAGACCTCAATAGAAACACATTATCGAAACATGAAATCGAAAAATAAAATCGATAACAAAAGTGATAACTTAAAACCGATAACCTCTTGTGTTTGGTTTTACAAGATCTATACAAAAGGATGAACTAGTCATGATACAGAAACTAATAACTAGTTATACCTTTCGTAACATATAGACCTCTTGATCTTCTATTGTATTCCTCTCCTTCTCTTGAACGTCGTGTGGGCGATGATCTACCAAGATGAAATCCACCCAAGCCTTCTCTTCTTGCTTCCAAGTTTTGGCCACCAACAACCTTCAAGGATGATGAGTTCCGCCCACCAATATCTCCATAAAGGTTGATGTCGCCGGCCACCAAAGAAGAAGAAAAGGGGAAGAGGAAGGGCCGACCACAAGGAAAAAGAGAGGATAATAGAAGATGTGTTGTAAGGTGAGACACCTCTACCCTCTCTTTTATATTCCTTCGTCTTGGCAAATAAGGAAAGTTTTAAACATAATTAAGACTTCCTTATATTCTTTGCTAATGACTAAAAAGAAAAGTTTTAAAACAAAAAATTAAAACTTCATTTTCTTCTTGTCATGGTCGGTCACCCCTTTAAATCCAAATAAGGAAAGTTTTAAACATGAAATTAAAAATTCCTTATTTGTTTCTGGTAAGAAATTTTAATTAAAAAATTCCTTTCTTTAAATCCCTTGTTGGTTGTAAAAAGAAAATTATATAAATTAAAATCTTTCTTTTAAAACATGTGGATGGTTGCTAAAAAGGAAAGTTTTATTAAAAATTAAAATCATCCTTTTAACTACAAATAAGGAAAGATATCAAACATTTCTCTTAATCCTTTGTAGAATGCTATAAAAGGAAATGTTTAAAATTTTTAAAAACTCTCTTTTAAAACCATGACTTCCACATAAAGAAAGATTTAAAATTTAAAATCTCCTTTTAATCTTTATGTGGTCGGCCACCCTTGCTTGGGTTCCAAGCTAGGGCCGACCACAACTTGGCTCACAACTTGGTTTGGTTTGGCCGTCCCTAGCTTGGGCTCCAAGCTAGGCTTGGCTGGCCACCAAGAAGTAGGTAAGAAGTTGGGTTTTTGGTGGATATAAGACTTTATAAACAAGAGGCTACAATAGGGACCGTGAGGAGGAATTAGTTTTGGTCTCCCGATGAGCTTGAGCTTCCTGTGTTCGCCCCGAACACCCAACTCAATTTCATCAATAATATCTCATTTCACTAAAGAGTTATTATTGTACTACCGCACCAATCCCATATTACTATATGAGCTCCTTCGTATTATGAGTACGTTAGTCTCCCTGTGTTTAAGATATTGAAAGCCCACTAATTAAATGAGTTACTAACAACTCACTTAATTAATATCTAGCTCCAAGAGTAGTACCACTCAACCTTATTGTCATGTCAGACTAAGTCCACCTGCAGGGTTTACATGATAATCCTTATGAGCTCCTCAAGGGGACATTATCAACCTAGATTACTAGGACACAGTTTCATTCTATAATCAACAACACACCATATAAATAATATCATTTTCCAACTTATCGGGCCTATTGATTTATCGAACTAAATCACACCCTTTGATAAATTAAAGAAATAAATATTAAATATATGTGATTGTTATTATATCATAATTAAAAGTTCGTACTTCCATAATAACAGAGGTATTGTTCTTTTATATAGTCAGTATAATAAAAAAACTATCTCAAATGGTCTTGCTCAATACACTCATAGTGTACTAGTGTAATTTATTAGTCAAGATAAACTAATACTTAATTGCACTACAACCGCTCCAATGGTTTGCCCCATTCCATCTTGGTCGTGAGCAACTATTTATAATTTATAAAGAACTGATAACATGAACTTCTGTGTGTCTCCTCACACCATGTTATCTACAATATAAATTAAACGGACAACTACACTTAGCATAAATGTAGACATTTGACCAATGTTACAAAAAACTAGACTTTTATTGTACATTCTAACAATCTCCCACTTATACTAAAAGACTATGCTGCCATATACCCTGCCATACATCTGATTCCCAACCCCTCAACATGCCTATCAAAAACTCTTGCCTTAAGTGCCTTAGTGAAAGGATCTTCCAGGTTATCATCCGATGTAATTTAGGTGACAATAACTTCTCATCGTTTATATGATATCTCGTATTAGGTGGTACTTGCGCTCAATGTGTTTACTCACCTTATGGGCTCGTGGTTCCTTCGAGTTTGCTACTGCACTACTGTTATCACAATAAATTGTAATAAATTTGGGCAAACCGGTAATCACATCTAAGCCCATCATGAAGTTTCTGAGTCATACAGCTTCTATGACCACCTCAGAGGCTGCCACATACTCAGCTTCTATGGTGGAGTCTGAAAAAACATCTCTGCTTAACACTCCTTCATTGTTATGGCTCTACCTACTAAAGTAAACACAAACCCCGAGGTCAACTTACTATTGTACCTATCAGTCCCAATCCGTGTAACCCACAGGGAGCAAATTATCTGCCTTACGGCAATCCAATGTCCCAGTCCTGGATTACTTTGATATCTACTAACCATGCCCACGGTAAAACAGATATCCGGTCTCGTGCATAACATAGAATACATTAGGCTTCCTATAGTTAAAGCATAAGGAACTGCCTTCATTTCTTCTATCTCTTTTGATGTCTTCGGAGACATCTCTTTAGATAAAGATACTCAATGCCTAAAAGGTAGAAAACCTTTCTTGGAGTCTTGCATGCTAAAAAGAGCTAGGATCGTATCGATATATGAAACTTGGGATAAGCACAACATTCTTTTCTTGTGATCCCTTATTACTTTGATCCCGAGAATACCACCACGTTTCCATCACACCTCTTGTATACACAAGACTCATTCGGACACTGAATAAATCCATAGGACTGGATTACTTTATTAAGCCAAATGTTCCAAGACCTTGAAGCCTGATCGATTGAGCTTACATACTAGATGCTCTTGGCCCTTTGCAATAAACCCTTTTTGTTGCTTCATATGGATGTTTTCTTCAAGACTTCCGTTAAGGAAAGCTGTTTTGACATCCATTTGCCAGACCTTATAATCCATATGAGTAGAAATAGATAAGAGTATCCGGATAGACTTAGGCATAGCTACTGGCGAAAAGGTTTCCTTATAATTGATTCCCTCTTTCTGAGTATATCCCTTCACAACAAGCCTTGCTTTGAAGGTTTCTACCATCCTGTCTGTGTTAGCTAGAGCCCTAGAGCCAATCATTTGATGATTGTATTTTGGACTTGTTGTATCATATTCTATATATAAATAAAGGCATTTGGTTTTTGGTTATTATACTTACTTGTATTGGTGCCAAATAAACTAAGTATAATAACGTCCTTGAGTATTCGGTTCTCACCTATATCAATCGTTTAGTTAAACCGATAGTGAGATGATATAGGGAACACTACTCTTAATCATTCCTAGTCGAGTATTAACATTCAGGGACAATGTTAATGCAATAAGATTAGCATGTAGGTCAACTCGATGATTTGATCTCACAAGTCATGGATATAGAGATATCAAGTTGACACATGGGTATGCATTGGAGAATGTATACTGAATGACCCGCCATGAGAAAGTATCATGGATCGTTATATGAGTGTCATATACTTTCTCATGTGGCTATTAGTATGACTACTAGTCCTTAGACCTAAAGTCACCATGGTTCCCTACATAAGGAGTTATGTACTTTGGTTTCGTCAAACGTCACCCGTAACTGGGTGGACTATAAAGGCGATTACTGGGTATGTAACAAATTATGCGGAGGGATGTGAGTGATGTAGATGGGATCTATCCCTCCTATATGACGGGAGAGACATCGATATTCTTGATAGAGTGAGACCACGAAGTGCATGACCATGCCCAAATGAGTCAATATGAGATATTGAGCTCATTTGATTTAGTGAGTCTACTTGGAGTTCAAGATTTAGATTGATTAGAAGATGACACGGTCTATGTCTCATATTGATCAATCTAGATGTCTAGGATAGAAGGAAATTTGTCATATATTGTGAGGAGTCACAATTAGTAGTCACAAGGTGATGTTGGATCTCAACATTCTTGTAACTTGGGTAGTAATGATGTGTTGCTAGATACCGCTCATTACTTATGCTCCTAAATGGGTTTAGGGCCATTACCAACGTTACAAGAACCTATAGGGTCACACACTAAGGACAATTAGATGGAGATTAGGTTCATATGATGAACCAAGAGGATTAGATTCATTTGATGAATCAAATTGGATTAAGAGTAATCCTAATTGGGCTAACTTGAGTTGGACTCAAGTTGATTCATGTATTCAATGAGTCTAATTTAGATCATGACTCATTAGATCAACTTAATTTAATGAATTAGATTCATTATATTAAGTTGGCTTGAATCAAATGGTTAGATTAGATCAACCATGGAAGAGATTTGGTCAAGTTTGACTTGACTTGAGAGGAAGATAAAAGTCAAGTTTGACTTGACTTTATGCCACTTCATTGGTGAGTTGGCATTGATGTGGACTAATGATGTTACTCCACATCATCATGGGGTGCCACCTCATGGAAGTTACAAAGCCATTCTCTTTAATGGCTTCACATTAATTGCACTTAATGCAAAATTTGGGGGTTACACTTGGGAAGTGGCTGGCCACTTTTGAATGGGAAGTGAATTCATTTTTCTCATTCAAGTGCATTCACATCTTCTTCCTCTTGGAGCTCTTTCTTCTCCCTCTCCTCCTCTCTTGGCCGAACAAGACAAGGTGCTAGCACACCTTTGTTTGGTCTTTTCCATCAAGGATTGTTCGTGTGGATACTTCTAGAGGACCGTACGCTTGACGGTCTAGAGATCCGGCACCTTGGACGAGCGGGATTCGTGAAGGGCGCGCTTCAAAGGTATAACCTTTTCTTCATGTAGATCTAGAAATAGATCTAAGTAGAAATTCATACATGTAAATTTTTGAAGTCTATCCTTCGCACGAGATCCAGTGGCATGGGTGATTCGGGGTTTCCGCGATGCGAAAACGCGATTTTCGCGGCCCGAAAAACCCAACAGTGGTATCAGAGCCACGTGCGAAGGCGTGTACGAGTTTGTTTTTGATTTTATGAAAAAATATCTTCTGTGATTTTCTGTAAATTTAGGTTTTTTATAGTTTTTATGGGTAATTTTCTCGTAGAAGCGAAGCACAAGTGTTTCGGCACTTGTAGGCTTCCGCTACCGGGAAGATTTTTCCAAAACGGCTTGGTTTCGCCCCAAATATTTTTGGGACAACGGGTTAAGGCGCTGTTAGATCGCAAAGGAACCCTCGCGATGGTTAGATCGCGGGTAGGGGCGCTCCCCCTGGCCCCGCAAGGGGATTCGTTCCGCGATTGCGCCCGAAAATCGCTAAACGGAACCGCCGGGAAATTGTACTCGCAAAAATTGTAAAATTATAAAAAAAATTACAGAAAATTATAGAAATATATAATTTTGAAGTATATATTAATTTTGTGATAGTCATGGCCCAAACGACCCAAATTGGATTTGGAAATGTATTGTAATTCATATTACGGCCTGCGTGCCGTTATGTGATGTGCGTGCTGTATTTATTCTTTTATTTTTTTATTTTCACGACCTGCGCGTCGTGCCTTTCTCTCATATTCTGGTTGTAAATTAGATTTAGACTCGAATGTAACTCGAGTTTCAAAATTGTAATGTAATTTTGAAGCGGTGGAAGGTCCACACGAGACGGAGTTACGAGGAGGGCGCGAGCAACACAAGGTGGTCAAAGGAAGAAGCTTGAGAAGCTGTTGACCTTAGGTTGACCATCCGATCTTCTCATTGGCTTGAGAAGATAGTAGTAGGGCCATGACACAATCACAAAATAATTTAATTAATTGCTTATATGTATGTGATGCATGTTTAATTAAGTAGTTAATTAGTTCCTAGCGATTAGATTAGATCTAAATCGTGTACATGATGCATCCCACGATTAGATTAGATCTAAATCAAGTATTTGATATGCATCATCATTTAGATTAGATCTAAATCACGTCAACTCGTAATGCCTACCATGCCGTAATACCTACCACTACCTCGATCGCATGTTATTGTTGAATCTGCCAAAGCAGAGCAACACATACTATCTTGGTAGGGTACGGAGGGACAATTTTGGTCCCGCCTATCAACGCATGGGTGAGTACAACTCAATTAGATTGAGTAACTAGTTAACTTAATTGGATCGAGTTTAACTATAGACATTATCCAATGGTTGGTAAGATAGGTCAAAATCACGTTTGTATTAACTCTTGGGCGTATTAGCCAAAGCTAACTCGAGTTTTAATATAAATGCGGATTTTGATCCTATAAACAAGAGTTGCATAGAGATGTAATTGGTAATCGTTACCTACCGATTATACTAAGTCTTGGGAGTATTAGCCAAAGCTAACTCAAGGGTTAGTATGATGTGGATCTTGTCCCACATGAATTATAGAATTCAATGGGAGCATCATTTAGTTAAAGACCTAATTAAATGATTAAGAATATGATATTTATTTCTGCTTTTATTTATGTTGTAGATTACCATGACGTCGAACACGAACACCTTCTCCCTGCGATCTGTCCTCGAGAAGGACAAGCTCAACGGAGCAAACTTCCTGGACTGGTACAGGAACCTGAGAATAGTTCTCACCCAAGAACGTAAACTGTACGTTCTGGAGCAGCCCATTCCACTGCCCCGCGAGCTGACCGAGATGCTTTCAAGAAGCATCAAGATGACGCATTAGATGTGTCTTGTCTAATGCTCGCGACCATGAACTCTGAGCTTTAGAAGAAACACGAGTTAATGGGCGCTTACGATATGGTTGAACATCTTCGTCAACTGTATCAAGGACAAGCGAGGCATGAGAGATTTGAGATCTCTAGGGCACTGTTTCAGTGCAAGATGTCAGACGGGGCTCCAGTGGGCCCATATGTACTCAAAATGATTGGGTACATAGAGAACCTACAAAGGTTGGGGTTCCCTCTTGGCCAAGAGCTGGCTACTGACCTGATCTTGCAATCCTTGCCGGATAGCTACAGTCAATTCGTTCTAAACTACAATATGAACGAGATTGACAAGCCACTGCCCGAGCTGCTTAGCATGTTAAGAACTGTTGAGATGAACCTTAAGAAGGCAAAGCCCCACTCTGTTCTGATGGTTCAAAAACACAAGGGCAAGGGCAAGCCCAAAGGTAAGGGAAAGTCCCAAACCAAGGGCAAAGGCAAGGCACTGAAGCCTAAAGGAGGGGTCGCCAAGGATGCTACCTGCTTCCACTGCGGTCAGATCGGGCACTGGAAGAGGAACTGCAAGGTATACTTGGAGGATCTTAAGAATAAGCGAAGTGAGACTTCCACTTCAGGTATATATGTTATAGAAGTCAATCTATCTATTTCTACATCATGGGTATTAGATACTGGATGTGCTTCTCACATTTGTACTGATGTGCAGGCGCTGAGAAATAGCAAGGCATTGACAAAGGGCGAGGTGGACCTACGAGTAGGCAATGGAGCACGGGTTGCTGCTGTTGCTGTAGGGACTTACTTTCTATCTCTGCCCTCTGGGCTTGTACTAGAGTTAGTCGATTGTTGTTATGTGCCTACATTAACTAAGAACATTATATCAGTTTCTTGTTTGGACAAGAAAGGTTTCTCGTTTACAATAAAGAACAAATGTTGTTCCGTCTATTTAAACGATATGTTCTATTGTAGTGCACCTATGATAAACAGACTCTATATTCTAGACCTTGAGAGCCCTATCTAAAACATAAATACCAAGAGGTTCAAGTCAAATAACATGAACCAAACCTACCTCTGGCACTGTCGCTTAGGTCATATAAATGACAAGCGCTTATCCCAGCTCCATAAGGATGGTTTGCTGGACTCATTTGATTTTGAATCATATGAGATATGCGAGTCATGCCTACGAGGCAAGATGACCAAGACTCCCTTTAGTGGGTACAGCGAAAGAGCGATTGATTTGTTAGGACTCATACATAGTGATGTATGTGGCCCTTTCAATGTCGCTGCTAGAGGCGGTTATAGGTACTTCATCACATTTAATGATGACTTCAGTAGATATGGTTATGTGTACTTGATGACACATAAATCTGAATCCTTTGAAAAGTTCAAAGAATTCAAGAATGAAGTACAGAACCAGCTTGACAAGAGTATTAAGATACTTCGATCCGATCGAGGTGGAGAATACCTTAGCCATGAGTTCCGTGACTATCTAGCTGAGTGTGGAATTCTATCCCAACTCACTCCTCCTGGAACACCACAGTGGAATGGTGTATCCGAAAGGAGGAATCGTACCCTATTAGATATGGTACGATCGATGATGAGTCACACAGATCTTCCGACATACCTTTGGGGCTATGCTCTAGACACGGCAACTTTTATACTCATCCGAGTTCCATCCAAGGCCGTGATAAAGACACCATATAGGATATGGACTGGGAAAGATGCCCAGGTGTCTTTCATGAGGATTTGGGTTTGTGAGGCTTACGTTAGACGTCAAGTCTCAGATAAGTTATGACCCAAATCTGACAAGTGCTATTTTATAGGATATCCCAAGGAAACTAAGGGATATTACTTCTACATTCCCAGTCAGCACAAGGTAGTTGTGGCAAAGACTGGGGTCTTTCTAGAAAGGGACTTTGTTTCTAGAAAGACAGTGGGAGCGTGTTCGATCTTGAAGAAGTTCAAGATGCGAACAATAGCACTGATGCCTCGATGAAAATTGAACTGGAACCACAAAGTGTTGTGGATGATGTTGTTCCACAAGGAGTTGGGAACAACAACCAGTTCAAGTAGACATACCTCTTCACAGGTCTGATAGGGTACGTCGTCAGCCTGAGAGATACTCATTTCTCTTGTCTGACCATGATGACATTGTGCTCATAGAGGATGAGCCCACCACCTATCAGGAAGCTGTGATGAGACCAGATTCCGAGAAATGGCTAGAAGCCATGAGATCCGAGATGGAATCCATGTACACCAACCAAGTATGGACTTTGGTTGATCCACCTGAAGGAGTAAAACCCATTGGGTGTAAGTGGGTCTTTAAGAGAAAGACTGATATGGATGGACTTATCTATAAGGGTCGCTTGGTAGCTAAAGGTTTCAAGCAGATTCATGGTATTGACTATGATGAAACCTTTTCTCCAGTAGCGATGTTTAAGTCCATTCGGATCATGCTTGCTATTGCAGCCTACCATGACTATGAGATATGGCAGATGGATGTCAAAACCGTGTTTCTGAATGGTAACCTACTCGAGGATGTGTACATGACACAACCTGAGGGTTTTGTAGATCCAAAGCATACTAGCAGAGTATGCAAGCTGCATAGGTCCATTTATGGACTAAAGCAAGCTTCTCGGAGATGGAATCTTCGATTCGATGATGCAATCAAATAGTTTGGTTTCATCAAGAACGAAGATGAACCTTGTGTCTACAAGAAGGTTGTAGGGGACATAGTTGTCTTCCTCATATTGTATATGGATGACATACTGCTCATTGGGAAGGACATCCCTATGCTTCAGTCTGTCAAGACCTGGCTAGGGAGTTGCTTCTCAATGAAGGACTTAGGTGAGACATCTCGCATTCTAGGGATACAGATCTATAGAGATAGATCTAAGAGATTGTTTGGCCTAAGTCAGAGTACATATATTGACAAGGTACTCCTACGGTTTGCCATGCAGAACTCCAAGAAGGGATTTCTGCCGATGTCACATGGCATGAGTCTTTCGAAGACTCAAGGTCCCTCTTCTAGAGAGGAGAGAGACCGCATGGATCAGATCTCTTATGCCTCAGCCATAGGATCGATCATGTACGTCATGCTATGTACTCGACCTGATGTCTCGTATGCTTTGAGCATGACGAGCAGATACCAGTCAGATCCAGGTGAAAGTCACTGGATAGCGGTCAAGAATATTCTTAAATATTTAAGGACTAAAGAATATTTCTTGATATATGGAGGCAATGATGAGCTAGCTGTAAAGGGTTACAGTGATGCTAGCTTCTAGACCGACCAAGATGACTATAGATCATAGTCAAGGTTCGTGTTTTGCATTAATGGTGGTGCTGTGAGCTGGAAGAGTTCGAAGCAAGACACAGTAGCTGATTCTACGACAGAGGCCGAGTATATTGCTGCATCAGAGGCAGCAAAGGAGGCAGTTTAGATTCCCAAGTTCATCACTGAACTTGGGGTGGTTCCTAGCATTGCTGACCCTATTGAGCTCTATTGTGACAACAATGGAGCTATAGCACAGGCGAAGGAACCTCGCTCACACCAGTGGACCAAACACATACTACGGCGCTTCCATCTCATTCGAGAGATCATCGAGAGAGGAGATGTGAAGATTTGCAGAGTACCTACAGAGGCTAACATCGCAGATCCCTTGACCAAGGCTTTGGCACAGAGGAAGCATGATGGTCACACTAGGTCATTTGGGCTTAGAGCCTACACTGATTGACACTAGTGCTAGTGGGAGATTGTTGGCTAGAGCCCTAGAGCTAATCATTTGATGATTGTATTTTGGACTTGTTGTATCATATTCTATATATAAATAAAGGCATTTGGTTTTTGGTTATTATACTTACTTGTATTGGTGCCAAATAAACTAAGTATAATAACGTCCTTGAGTAGACGGTTCTCACCTATATCAATCGGTTAGTTGAACCGATAGTGAGATGATATAGGGAACACTACTCTTAATCATTCCTAGTCGAGTATTAACATTCAGGGACAATGTTAATGCAATAAGATTAGCATGTAGGTCAACTCGATGATTTGATCTCACAAGTCATGGATATAGAGATATCAAGTTGACACATGGGTATGCATTGGAGAATGTATACTGAATGACCCGCCATGAGAAAGTATCATGGATCGTTATATGAGTGTCATATACTTTCTCATGTGGCTATTAGTATGACTACTAGTCCTTAGACCTAAAGTCACCATGGTTCCCTACATAAGGAGTTATGTACTTTGGTTTTGTCAAACGTCACCCGTAACTGGGTGGACTATAAAGGCGATTACTGGGTATGTAACAAATTATGCGGAGGGATGTGAGTGATGTAGATGAGATCTATCCCTCCTATATGACGGGAGAGACATCGATATTCTTGATAGAGTGAGACCACGAAGTGCATGGCCATGCCCAAATGAGTCAATATGAGATATTGAGCTCATTTGATTTAGTGAGTCTACTTGGAGTTCAAGATTTAGATTGATTAGAGGATGACATGGTCTATGCCTCATATTGATCAATCTAGATGTCTAGGATAGAAGGACATTTGTCATATATTGTGAGGAGTCACAATTAGTAGTCACAAGTGTTGGAACCCCAAGGTTATTTTGGTGTGATCAACAAGTTAAGGTAGGTCCTGTTTGTTTTAACCTTTTGTCTAAGTGTGCAGGAGCTTAGGAACACAGGTAGTCGAGCGGAAGACGCAGCTAGCGAAAAGGACGGCAGTCCGAGGGACGAGGTGCTGCGGAAGAGTACACCGGCGGATGAGAAGGAAGCGTGCGGTGGTTCCGAGGGACGAAAGCTGGAGCGGAAGATTGCTCGGGGAGCAAGAGACGCAGCTAGCGAGAAGGACGGCACGCGGTGCGTCCGAGGGACGAAGACTGCGGATGAGTACGCCGGCGGACGAGAAGGAAACACGCAGCGATTCCGAGGGACGAGAAGCCGGAGGGAAGCTCGCTCGAGAAGACCGGAAGTTGGGTTCGGGTGAGCCCTTTTCCGGATGGCAGAGATCACCCAAGCGAGCGGATCCGGAGGAGAAGAACCGGACCGAGGAGGGACTGAACCAGAGAAGAGGCCCCGGACGAAAAAGTCAACGATGTTGACTTTGGGCTCCGGGGCGCCCGGAATAGTCCGGGGCGCCCGGAGCCATCCAGGGCGCCCGGAACCCTTCCGGGCGCTCGGACCCAGTATTTTGACCAGATCAAGTCAAAACTCGATTGAACGTTAGGGGATAAAATTTATCCCCCCCAGGCACCCGGAACCCTTCCAGGCGCCCCGACCAAGGCTATAAATATAGCCTTGGTCCAGAAACTTGGAATCAACTCAGAAATTTACATTCCAAACACTTGTACGCTTCTGTTCTAGTTTAGCTTCTGTCTTTTGTGCTTTCACTGCTGTAAGAGGCTTCTCCGCCGGAAGGTGATATTTTAGTGCACGTTCATTCCTTGGATTAACAACCTCCTTGGTTGTAACCAAGTCAAGTTGTGAGCCTCTTCTTTCTGTTTTTTATTTACTGCTAATTTACTTTATGCAAGTGTTCTGTCGAAAGTTCGAGAAGGGTCTTTTCTGTTTATTTTTTTCAGGCTATTCAACCCCCCTTCTAGCCGGCCCAACAGTCCTACAACAAGGTGATGTTGGATCTCAACATTCTTGTAACTTGGGTAGTAATGATGTGTTGCTAGATACCGCTCATTACTTATGCTCCTAAATGGGTTTAGGGCCATTGCCAACGTTACAAGAACCTATAGGGTCACACACTAAGGACAATTAGATGGAGATTAGGTTCATATGATGAACCTGTAGGATTGAAAAGAATTTAGATATCTCCACAATAGCATGATATTGTCCACTTTGGGCCTACACCCTCATGGCTTTGCTCTTGGGCTCTCCCCAAAAGGCCTCATGTCAATGGAGATATCTTTTCTCTTATAAATCCATGATCTTTCCCATGTGTTTCCAATATGGGACTATGTTTGCAACCTTGCAACCCCAACAATCCCCCCCTCAAACAAAGGACCATAGGCTTCCCATGTCTGATCCTCGACCCACCAGGTCTTCCTGCCCCTCGGTCCACCCGACCTACTAGGACTTCCTTGCCTAGCCGCAACTAGGACTTCCTGCTTGGTGTCTGGTCCTCTTGATCCGAACATAGGAGCCCCCACTTTCTTTGTTCGAGGTCAATATTGTACCAACATGGTTCAATCAGACCATAGCTCTTGTGCACGGTCGGCGGCTAAACCTTCTGGTAGTCAGGGCTCTGATACCAATTGTAGGATCGAAAAGAATTTAGATATCTCCACAATAGCATGATATTGTCCACTTTGGGCCTACACCCTCATGACTTTGCTCTTGGGCTCTCCCCAAAAGGTCTCATGTCAATGGAGATATCTTTTCTCTTATAAAACCATGATCTTTCCCATGTGTTTCCAATATGGGACTATGTTTGCAACCTTGCAACCCCAACAGAACCAAGAGGATTAGATTCATTTGATGAATCAAATTGGATTAAGAGTAATCCTAATTGGGCTAACTTGAGTTGGACTCAAGTTGATTCATGTATTCAATGAGTCTAATTTAGATTATGACTCATTAGATCAACTTAATTTAATGAATTAGATTCATTATATTAAGTTGGCTTGAATCAAATGGTTAGATTAGATCAACCATGGAAGAGATTTGGTCAAGTTTGACTTGACTTGAGAGGAAGATAAAAGTCAAGTTTGACTTGACTTTATGCCACCTCATTGGTGAGTTGGCATTGATGTGGACTAATGATGTTACTCCACATCATCATGGGGTGCCACCTCATGGAAGTTACAAAGCCATTCTCTTTAATGGCTTCACATTAATTGCACTTAATGCAAAATTTGGGGGTTACACTTGGGAAGTGGCCGACCACTTTTGAATGGGAAGTGAATTCATTTTTCTCATTCAAGTGCATTCACATCTTCTTCCTCTTGGAGCTCTTTCTTCTCCCTCTCCTCCTCTCTTGGCCGAACAAGACAAGGTGCTAGCACACCTTTGTTTGGTCTTCTCCATCAAGGATTGTTCGTGTGGATACATCTAGAGGACTGTACGCTTGACGGTCTAGAGATCCGGCACCTTGGACGAGCGAGATTCGCGAAGGGCGCGCTTCAAAGGTATAACCTTTTCTTCATGTAGATCTAGAAGTAGATCTAAGTAGAAACTCGTACATGTAAATTTTTGAAATCTATCCTTTGCACGAGATCCAGTGGCATGGGTGATTCGGGGTTTCCGCGACGCGAAAACGCGGTTTTGCGGCCCGAAAAACCCAACAGTCTGCCCCTCTTTTCCTTTTGTAGATTTATTTACATCCAATAACTTTTACACTATTTGATGGTTCTACTAGCTCCCAGACTTTGTTAGAATACATAGATTATATTTCTAAATTCATTGCTCTTTGCCAAGATGTTGCATCTTTATCTTGGAGTGCTTCATCATATGTTTGGGGATTCGGTTCATGTTTACTTGGGATCAAGTCCGAAGACTCTCACAAAAACATGAATCTTTCAGGTTGCCTCACAACCCTCCCACTATGACGAGATATTGTCTGTAGTTGTGTATCATTTGTGATACGTGTTGCTATTTCTTGTGATATTTCATCTTGCACTGTTGGTACTAAAGTAGACGTGTCCTCTCTCATTTCTTCTAGAATAATTTCACTCATGGGCTTATGGTTTATTATATAGTGCTCTTCTAAAAATCGGGCATTCATGCTAACAATGACCTTTTGATCTTTAGGACTATAAAACAAACCACCTTTCGTTCATTTGGGATAACCTATAAACAGACAAACTTCTGTACGAGATTCCAACTTATCAGTATCTCCCTTCAGCACATGTGCTGGACTACCCCATATCCAAATATGACTCAGACTAGGCTTATACCCATTCCACAATTCTATGAGAGTAGAGGGTACTGATTTAGAAGGTACCAGGTTCAGAATGTACACTACCGTTTCTAAAGCATATCCCCAGAATGAAGTTGGTAATTTTGAATAACTCATCATCAATCTAACCTTTTCCATAAGAGTCTTATTCCTTTGTTCTTGCCACACCATTCTGTTGGGGTGTACCAGGTGTATACAATTGGGATTGAATCCCAACCTCTGATAAGTAATTCCTAAACTCTCATGAGAGGTACTCGCCACCACGATTAGATCGTAGTGTCTTGATACTTTTACCATGACGTTTCTTCACATCAGCCTTGTACTCTTTGAACTTATCAAAGCACTCGGACTTGTGGCGCGACATGTAAATGTATCCATATCTCGAATAGTTGTCTATGAAAGAGATAAAATATTCGAAACCACCTCTCGCTTGGATAGTCATAGGTCCACACAAATCAGAATGAACCAAGTCCAACACATCTTTTGCTCTATACCCCTTGGCCTTAAAAGGTCTCTTGGTAATTTTTCCTTCCAAGTAAGATTCGCAAGTTGGAAAGTTTTCCAACACTAATGAACCCAAAAGTCCATCGGCTATTAGCCTTTGAATCCTACTCAAGTTAATATGACCAAGTCTTAGATGCAAAGATATGTTTGGTTCATATTTGAAGGTTCCTTTCTCTTATTAGAATTAGAGGATGTGTTATTAATTTTCATTTGTTGCTTTGTGGGAGTTATCGGATTTAGAGTATACAAATTGCCAACTAATGTACCAGAACATATAATTACCCTATTTTTCTTGACAACCACCTTGTTATCAAAAGAAACAGTATATCCATCCATAAACAGTTTAGAAACCGAAATTAAATTCTTTCTAAAACTTGGTACATAAAGATAATTTATCAAAATCAAAGTTCTATTCCCATCAAATGATAAGTAGACGTCTCCCACTGCAACAGCCGCCACTTTCGTAGCATTGCCTATGTAGATGGTTATCTCTCGCTCATATAGTTGTCGGGTTTTTTGGAACCCCTGTAATGTATTGCAGACATGATCAGTGACTCCTGTATCTACACACCAGGTACTGGTAGATAACACCGCTAAACATGTTTCAACTACTAGAGAATAAGATATACCTTTATTGTTCTCTTTCCTATGAGGACAGTCCGCCTTCAAATGTCCAGACTGCTTGCAAATGAAGCACTTGGCCTTCGACTTCTTCACTCCTGCTTTTAGTCTAGTACCTAGAGATCGATTCACTTTCTTTCCTGAGCCATCTTGTTTCTTCTTCTTCTTCTTGCCTTTCGAATTAGAAGTAGAAACATTTTCAGCAAAGTGAATTTAAGAATTATGATGAAATAACCCTTCTGCTGCCTGAAGTTCTGCTTGGAGTTTACTCCTCTAAGACTTCTTATTACCTAGGGTTACCTCCCGCTAGGACTTCCATTGCCTGACTTCACTTACTAGGAGTTCCACCACCTAGCTTCAATCACTAGGGCATAGTTTTACTCACTAGGACTTCCATTGTCTAGCTTCACTTACTAGGGCTTCCACCATCTAGCTTCACTCATTAGGACTTCCACCATCTAACTTCACTTACTAGGGTCTTGCTTCATTCACTAGGACTTCCATTGTCTGGCTTTACTCACCCGGACTTCCACCATCTAGTTTCACTCACTAGGGGCTGGCTTCACTCACTCGGACTTCCACCATCTAGCTTCACTCACTAGGGGCTGGCTTCACTCACCAGTTGGTTTCTAAGTGTCAATTTGAATGTCAATTTGACTTTTGGTACATCAGTTGGTTTTGCCTAAAATCAGCTGATTGACCAAATGACTTTGAATTGACATGAAACAAGTTTCTAAGTATTCCTCTGCTTTTCTTGATTTATCCATACCCTCAAATGTCAATTTGACTCAATATATTGAGAGCAATAATTTTTTGAACATGAATATGTTTAAAAAATTTAATTTATAAAAATTCTAGATGATGAACCAAACGACCTCGAATTGATATGAAATTAGATCCTATGTATTTTGCTAGTTCTCTTGATTATATCCATGTCCTCAAATATTAATTTAACCCAATATATTAAGAGCAATAATTTTTTAAATATGAATTAAATTGTTCAAATATATTCATTTTCAAAAAATCATTGCTTTAATATATTAGGTCAAATTGAAGTTTGAGGGCATGAATATAATAAGGAGAGGCAGATGAACACATAGGAACTCGTTTCATGTCAATCCGAGGTTGTTTGATCCATCAACCAATTTTGCCCAAAATCAGCTGATGGACAAAATGACCTCGGATTGACATAAAATTAGTTCCTATATGTTCGTCTAGTTCTCCTGATTATATCCATACCCTCAAATATCAATTTGACCCAATATATTGAAAGCAATAATTTTTTAAACATAATCCATTACTCTAAAACATCAGTCGACTGATAAGGGTAAAATCAGAAATATGTACGTGATTTGATAATTTTGAAACTTACCTACATGATTTGGTAATTTTGAAAATTTACCTACGTGGTTCGGTAAAAAGATATTGATAAATTGTTAAATATTGAAACTCTAGAGGTCAATTGTACCAACACTTTTGAGAGACGAGAAGTCAGGAGAAAGACTACTCAAGGAGAAGGTCAAAGTGAGGTTTGAGTGAGCTCAACTCTAGACGACTGAAAGATCACCCAAGCAACCAGACAAGTGAACTTGAGTTGACTCTGTCCAAGCATCTGGACTAGATCCAGGTGTCTGGACCAAATCTAGGCACTCGGGATGTCTCGGCGCCATGTCAGTGACCCATTGTAAAGAAGATCAAAGCTGGAGTCCATGTCTACAGACTCAGGCGCCTGGACCAGATCCATGCTCCCGGAAGACAATAAGTCATTAACGAAGAGCCGTTGTGGAGTGTATTGAGACAACCACATCCAAGTGCCTGGACCGGGTCCAAGCGCCCTGAATCTACTAAGTCAATGAACAATTATTTTGACCAGTGGGCTATAAATAGAGCTCTGGTTTTCAAAGCTTTAAACAACACACACTCAGTACTTGAATTGTCTTTTGTTTTTAAAGTATATGCTTTCAACGATTGTAAGAGGCTACTCCATCTTTGTCAAAAGGAGATCCTTTGTTGGAGCTTTTCATCACTTTGGATTAGCAACCTTCCCGTTGCAAATCAAGTAAATCTTTGCCTCTTCTTTTTAGTTAATATTTTTATTATCTTTAACTAATTAAGTGTGTCCTTGCTAAGATCGACAACAAGATAAGTTTTAATTCTAACTTGCATGTTATTCACCCCCTCTAGCCGACCAATCGGGATCAATAATTGGTATCAAAGTGAGGTGCATTTTAGAGGGACTAACCACCAACTGAAGCAACAAGATGATCGGAGATATAACTTTTCATAGTGCGCAAATATGCTATCTGCAGCACACATTACATGCTGCACAACTTCAAGCTGTTGAAAGTCATAAGACACATAGTGCACTACAGTTAAGAGCATTCACAGCATGCGACACACGCTATAGTTAAGAGTATTTGCAGTGTGTGCCACGCACTACGGTTAAGAGCATTTGTAGTGCACGTCGTGTGTCATAGTTAAAAGCATTAACAGCGTGTACTACACGCTGCGGTTAAGAGCATTTGCAACACACAGTGCGTGTTGCGATTAACCACATACAATTATTACTAATATTTGTTTAAAATATATAATTCAAATTTAAAATTTAGACATCATACCAGTTCATTCATCACTTAAAATAGAAATTAAAATTTTAAAATCCAATAAAAGTGTGAATACATGATTTTTATTCATTATATCAATTTACATATGAAACTAATACAACATTAGAAATTTGATCCATTAAGAATTTGAACATTTCCTAATGAAAATTAAACCTTCACCAAATAGCTAAATACCATTCATGGTTTTGTAAAAAACCAAGGATATCCGATTCTTTCCAATCATCTTTTATCATAAACAACTAAATTAATCCATCTAATAACACCGTCTTCATTCACTGTTGCAAGGATCTCTATGTTTACTTCGATGACAACTTGCACATGATGAAACAAACAAAATATCATCAAAATCATGTAGCAGAAAACATAATTTATTCAAGTGGGTTACAAATTGAAGATGATCATAGAGAAATCACAAATCTAGAATTATGATTATATAAAGCATCATGATTTTGCAGAAAAGTAATATTTAACAAAATTTTGAACTGGTTATTATGAGTTCCACGAATTAGTTTATGGTTTGTAATGCCAACAAGAGAAGATACTCAATATGAAAACTTATCCTAAAATGGGTGAATAAATTCAAGCTTTATGTCATACATTGAGTATCAAATAGAAGAAGTTTATAGGATGCCCCCTATCCTTGTACAAATAATGTGAATAAGTGCATACCGATGATTTTTTACAGTTGACTAGTTTACATTGTTCCAAGGTAGAACCACGCAGAGTCCAAGCATCCCACACATCAAAATTATGGCTTGCAAATACAAACTCCATTCTCTTGTTGATATGGAACCATGCAAAACATGAAGAAGCACTACAACAAAAACATTAAAAGACAACGGTTAAAAACCGTCGTCGTAGGCCCTTTAAAACCGTTGTAATTGACAGTGTTGTTAAAAGTGGGGGCTACGACAAGGGTTTAAAACCGTTGTCGTAGAATGAAACGACAACAGTTTTGTAATGGTTTAAAACCGTTGTCTTTGAATGAAAAGACAACGGTTTAAAACCGTTGTTGTTTAGAGCACTTTTAATTACGCTGCTGTTAGTTACAACAGTTTTTGGGGTACGACAACGGTTTTTAACCGTTGTCTTTTAGGGTGATAGACAACAATAATAATAATTTTAAATCGTTGTCTTTTAAACTATTGTCTTTTAATACCAATATATCATATTTCAATATAAATATATAATAAAAACTTATAATCACAAAAGAAAAAATATTCCCCATATCAATGTCATTCAAAATATTACTTATACAAGAATTATAATCATAAAAGAAGAAACATGTTTCATATTCAAATAAAATTTATCCCAATACAAATAAACAAATAAACTCCATCTACAACTGCTTCCTATGGGGCAACTCCCTGAACGTTTGTGGGCTCATTTGTGGACTCTCTTCCCTCAACGTGTCGTTGAGTATGGCCAACTCCCTGAGCTGTCGCTTCTTGTAGTAGTCCATTGACTCGTCCTGCAAGATTTGGAGTTTGAATAGTGACTATGTTTCGATAATAACATTCACGTCGACATCTTGTAGAACAATGAGGAGGATGCAACCTAGGTGAAAGTTTTTGTTGCCACAGGCTTTAGAAGATCTTCAAGGGTGGCAACAGCTTGGTTTAAGTGAGCATCAATTATGTCTGGTGTAAATTCTGCCTCCAATAGTATGTGCAGCGGTTCGTTTAAGTGTTCATATCCAGATTTATCCCATAAGCTTTCTTCCTGTTCAAAAAAAGGAGAGAAAACTTGAGTATTAAGACAAGAAATAATGCACCTTAGCTTTTGAGTTGATAATAACAATCCATTAATTAGGACATATTATAGGATGCTAATATCGAAAATGACATAAGTTCTAAAATGCACGGTTAACTTAATGTCGGTGTAACTTGTACAAAGAACAACATACTCTAGCAGAAACAAGAGAAGAGAACCCCATATCACATTAAAAAACATGGATTATTTTGCCTTCAAACATAAAGACAAAGATCTATTTTTTATGTAGGTAGGCCTTAAAAAGTTAATAGTGAGGATAATACATCAAGGTTTGGGAGATTGGAATATACTCATTTTTCATTAAGATAAATATTACATGATATCCACATACCATTATAGAATCCTTCACTGAACCTCGACCTCATATATAAACCCTGCATTGAGTTGAAGCTTCAACTCTTTTTAAGGAGTTCACATGGTCCTAGTAAACAGCCAACAAAGTTGTACTGAAACGCATGAAATCAGCAGTTTAATACATGTTGAGAGATTAGCTAGTTGAATTGATTTAGACAATCTATCGACAAAATCTTGCTAAAGAGACTTGTCATCAGTTGCATTGCCTGCAGAACCTTGGTATCTGGAGTCACTGTGATCAGTTTATTCTGGATATAGGAAAAGAATCGGCATCAGATTGGAAGCAAAATAACAAAATCTTGAAATAATACTTCTACTCAATTCAAAATTTTCAGACATTGTCTGTACAACTTGAGATTGAAATTTACCTCTTCAGTCATGATGTCACCAACTTTAGTTGACTTGGAAGATCTTCCCTATACAATCATTTTCCGGAGATAATCTGAAGAAGAAGGAATCGTTTAGAACACAAGTAATTTGCACGACAAGTATAATTGCATAAAAGAACCATTATCAAAACTGGTTCTTAGTTTTCAAAAAAGATATTGAACAGAGGTGAAGACCAAATTTATCTACTAATCAACTACTCTTGTAGGATGTTAAAATTGTCTTAAACTTATTTCCCTAATGTCTTGAAGAGGTGAAGAACAAATCTGCTGCTTAGAGAGAACTGGCACACACATTGGACCATCACACAATTGATTTGCATCAAGTAAATGATTGTGTTTGAGACAATGTGATTATCAAAATGTCATGAAAATAACTTTCAGGATAATTAGATAATTTTTAACTTAATTGAAATTTAAAACTTCACATTGGCGTACACTCAGTTGTAAAAAGATTGCCATAAAAATTGAAGCTGTCGAAGAACATCTGAAAATCATCTACCCAGTTGAATCTACTGGAGCAGCCATAGAATTGAGAAATTTACCAACTAATTGGAAAATATCTTATGATTTCACATAAATGTTTAGCTTTATCCATGCACCCATGAGCACATTTAATACCATTTCACAGCTAACAAAAACAAACATGGACAACCAATTACCTCTCTCAGTAACAATTCCAGCAATTGCCTTCTCTTCTCCGGGTCTCACCCCACTAAACCTCCAACATTGTGTTGTGTCATCTAGAAACAGTAGAGCATAAGCCATCAGTTAAAACTATTTAAAGCTGGATGGTAATCCCAAACAAGATTGACACAATGGCCATTTACAGATTTGACAGCATCATAAACAGTGTCATCAGTTGTGCACCACAGCCAGGAACCATCAACATTCTTCCCCTTAGCTGTAAGAACATCCCGGATAGTCGTGCTTTCAAAACCATGCTCTTCCAATTGTGTAGGCGAAACTGACTCAAAACGTGAAAACACAGTAGGTAACATCGCTGGGTTCACACGCATGTGTTGAAGACGCATGTGTTGAAGACGCATGTGTGCGCGTCTTCTTCGTGTAAAGCGATGTAGTCTGAACCAAAAATGACGACCGGCACCACGGTGCACCTGCCTTTTTTATTTATTTATTTTTTTTTTTGTGAAAAGGCGAACATAAAAAACCTAAGTGATAGAGGGACGGTGGCCACAAGTGGTGAAATTGGAGTTAATAGAAAGAAAAGAGACAAGTTTCATCTAAGTTAATATAATTGACAGAATATGAAATAATGGCATGAGACGACAAACAACTACCACAACAATTAAACTTTTTCTTATTAGATGGGATCGACTAAAATAGGACTCAAAATAAGACCACCCAACATATTTCTAAATTCCCTAATTGATTCAACAGGCTCCGGCATAATCTAACGTAGAGGTTATGAAAAGTAAGCTACTTAAATTAACGTTGAACTCATAGGGATCCAATCAATACAGCTTGAAATCCAGGAATTAGAAGAGAGAACCAAAATGACTTAGTATGGCTTATATCTACGTCCACGTTCACTGTCATTGTTCTGACCTCCACTTGAGCTGCCATCATATTTTCCCCCATGCTTCGGTCTTGAGACAGGTGCTTCAGGCTGTTGCCTAAGATAAATGGAGAATGTATTGATGATTTAACAATCTTAGTTTCAAAACAAGACAAAAAAACATATGGAAGACAAAAAACAAAGAGCTTTTGTTACTCCACGAGAATGTTTATCTGTTGAAACAATTGTTAGCTCACTTACTGCACATATCCAAGTCGTCCATCGGGTAAGACCATGGGAACCATTGTCATGCCAGTAGGGATCTGTCCCCTTCCATAAGCCATAGACTGCAAAGTAGGCGAAATGAGATATGCAAAACCCTCTGAACAGAAATATGAGAAACAAAAGGTAAGGCAAATAATGCAGTAAAACAACGAGCCTTTCGCATTTTCCTTAAAGAAGCATGTTGTACTTTATACCTGCTGAAACCCTAAAGCTAGAGCACCATAAGCACCTCCCAACACACCGTACCCCATTTGAGATAAAACTCCCAAGTACTTGAAATTCAAAAACTAAGTTGACTACCAGCAGCTAAGATTGTGGAATTACTAACCGGGATCGCATTGTTGATAGAAGTCCTCAAAATCTGCATAGGCGAATAACCAGGAAACAACAGAAGGTCAATGACGATAACATCGTTGAGAAAGGAAAAGAAGAAAGAAGCAGAGTGGAGTTACCGGTGGTGAGCGCCCTGATGATGGCGGCTCGCCGACCCTTGATGTCGCGGAACACCTCCTCCACCAGGCGGGAGTTTTGGGCTGCCGATCCACGGTCCATCTCGGCGATCAAGGGGGCTCCTAATTGGTCACGGAGCTGAGAACGTAGCCAAGAGAGAGAAGGGCGTCAAGCTTCGTGAGCGAGGGGCAACTCGATCAAAAAGGGAAAACCAGATCTTTCTTTCAGATCTGAGTTTTACCGCCATCCATACCTAAAACCTCAGATCTACAAGAGGGAAAGAAGAAGGAGACTCACGAAGCTGGTCCTTGATGACGCCGGCAACGGAGTAGGGGAGGGGGTTGATCGGGGGAAGCAGATGGCGGCGGAAGGAGTCGCAGATTGTTGATGAAGTCCCCGAAGGGATCAAGGTTTGGTTTCAGCGCCATGTCATGCAGCCGTATGAGGAGAAAGATCGTATGAGGGGAGAGGTTTAGGGTTCGGGTAGGTTAAGGGGGGAAAATAGAGCGTCAAAAAACTTTCGGAGAGAGGGAAGCAAACCACTGCTACAACAAAAACAACGATGGAGAAAAACGGCGAAGAATAAAGTCAAAGACAACGGTTTATTAAAACTGTTATCTTTGACCCCTAAAAAAGCGCTTAAAGACAATAGTTTTAGAAAATTGTTGTAAAAGGTGTTGTTGATTTTACAAAAAATCGCTAAACAACAACGGTTTTTACAAAACTGTTATCTTTTATTTTTTTTTCAGGCGCTCAAAGACAATGGTTTTTGACAAAAACCGTTGTCTTTAACCAAATTAACAACAGTTCCTTCTAATACCATTATTTTTATGATGTTGTCTTTTAACAAAATTTTATTGTAGTGAAGTTATATGGAAGTTATGAATTTGTAGCCAAAGCAAACACTCATTGGCGTTGAATTAATTGAAAGCTTGCAGACATTAAATGTAATTTCTAACCTATAAGAGTTTTCCACTAGAAGATAAAGACCGCAATCCGATTATGCCCTAGAGATGGTAATTGCTAATAAGAGAGATGAAGTAGCATTTCAATCAACAACACTAAAAACTATTTTGTATATAAAGTCACTTGCATTGTTAAAAGTAAAATTCACAAGTGTGGTATAATGCCTCACTGCATGATGCCGAAATACAAGGTGTATGATGCCTACATTAAAGAAAGGCCAAAATTTTATGACTAAGCCCTATGATAAAGTCTAAAGGTACGTTGTCATAGTTCTCACCCACACTCTCCCTCCCCTTTACTCTTCCTTTTATTACTTGTCTAGACCTTCTAAGTTATGTAACTCACCCAATTAACTTGTCATGGCAACTATAATTAGCCTAACTCAAATTAAATAAGTCAATAGTCACTCCCTCATTGATCAGTGACTATTGACGGCTTCACCTTTTATATATTAGCTCACAGGTTGATGGCTTGTAGGAGATTAGTGGCCGACTAGAAGGGGGTTGAATAGTCGTGCCCCCAATCGATTATTTCTTCCTACACTTGTTAGTTAGCTACGGAAATACAAATAAACAAGTAGAAAGCTAATCTAAATACAAGACAAGAAATGCAAACCAAGCTACACGATCATTTAACGTGGTTCGGAGATTAAGGCTCCTACGCCACAACTATCCATAAGGTAGACGATCCCGATCCGTCGGTGGATGACTCCCGGGTAAACTTCGGCTAGCTCACGTAGCTCCTTGTGGGTAGAGAAACCTCACCACAACTATCACAAAAACACTTGAGACGCTAGGGCACAGGTAGACTACTAATAGGGGTTAACCACCTCTATTTCGTCAACTTTAACCAAGCTCCCAAGGCTTGGTTATATAGGCCACGGGTTGGAAAACACCGCCTACTAGTCGACTGCTAAAATCATCAGTCGACTGCTCTCTGTGGAGATTCGACCATTACATCCCAACGACTTGATATCAGTCGACTAATAAAAGTACCAGTCGACTGTTCCACATTGGTCGAGCGAACAGAAGCATTCTGTTCACTCCCAGTCGACTGCTCAGTTGACTACACCAGTCGACTGATGAAAACATCAGTCGATTGCTACAGTAATTGCTACAGTAACTTCTACAGTAAACCCCTAAACCTAAGATTTTATCCTGAGTAAAATCTCTCATGCACTCGTACCTTCATGACTCACTTGACCCTTCATTGCAGTTTTAACCTTTAGCCTTCAAGCCTACTTCCTTTGGCTCTCGTCCCTCGGATACATCCAAGCCTGCGGCGCATCTCCAATGTCATCCTTCGCGTATGCCTCGAAGTCGCTTCCCTCGGCCCTTGTCCTTGTTACTTTATCCACGGTCCCTCGGATGCTCCATCCTTCACCGGATCTGAAGTCATCAAGCTGAGTCATATGTGTATCCTGCAAACCTGCACACTCACATACACATATAAAATAACAAGGATGAACCTAACTTAAACCCTTTGCCCAAACATCAAAATACATGATCGTATAGACAATTGGAATTGCTCCAACGGGCTTCACCTTTTATACAATATGTTAGCTCCTAGGTTATTATATGAGATTAATCTGAGGAGTCACAGTAGCTCGCTTTTTGCTCATTGATGAGTTAAATAGGTTAAGTGAACACAAGTAAATAAAAAAAATAATGCCTAGATGGGTTCTAAAACAAGTCTTAGTTTATATTTTAAAAACAATGTCAAAATGCATAAAGTTAATATCCTAAACCATAGTTCTACCATTGCTAAAAGGACATTCTGATGATACCGTGCCATATGCAGACTACAAATTTCTAGGACACTAGTGGATGGAAGCAAAATCTATACTTGTACATGGAATTTTATCTGTCTGGATAGAATGGGAAGCTAGAAAGTACCATACAGCCGATTTTAAAATGTGCATGAAGGGTGGATGCTAGTTCTTGACTTTGGGTTTCATCGACTGGAGCATCTCTGATAGAATTGGAAAAAGTAGTATAAGTTAAACATATATAGCCATGGTACAAATGAGCATAAGAGAAGTTGCATCTTTCATCAATTGAGTCAACTTATCATCAAGTATAGTTCTAATTTCCTCGAGTGTAATAATGGCTCCACTTGTACAGCGTCATAGGAATTGGATCCTTGTTATATGCAACGGTCACTTGCTGAACCATTCCAGACTAAAGACTTAAGCATTCTTTTTATGTTCTAGGAGCATTAATCTTCCATGAAAAGACATGATTAAAAAATAATGAAGGAATAGAAGTTGAGTAAGATCAAGCTTGAGTGATCACTAATCAAAAACCCAAGTTCCCACTACAAAAACCTATAAAACATGTTGAAATTAGCTTTCAGAAAAATAGCTTGGAACAACAACACCATCTACATAGGTAAATCAAAGCCAAACATTAATCTAGCACCTACCAATACAAAATGTCATCATTAGAATACAACTGCACAAAGCGAACAACACTATCAACACCAAACCTAGGAATCCCATGTAAATCATGGTCATTGCCCGCAAGAAGAGCAATAGCAATAAGTTGTTTTCTTTTCAAACCAAGACCATCTTCGATATCTGATATACTATAGCACTCAAATGGTTCCTAATAAAATGTTGCATAGCTGAACAAAGAAAAGGAATTATTAGCAGAAAATTATTCTATACAAATAATAAAATAGTGAGGAAGCAACAATGATATGGATGAAACAATTATGTTAAGGAGAAAAAAAATAAGTCTAGTCCTTACATTAGAATTAGAACTTAAGAACTTTACAATGCATTTTGCTCCAGCGAGAAAGAAAAGTGCCACTAATACAGTGAAAGTTATTACTTTAGAAAAGTATACCACAAACCATTCCTTATCTATTTCGTATACACCACTAATTAACAAATTATTCGCTAGCAATTTTTCTGGTTCCAGCAGAGTTAAAACAAGGATTAACAAAATTTCTCAAGGCGACACTGGTTGGTTGCTACTCGGAATATCATCCTAGTTCTCCTGTACAAAAATTTATACAAGCATAGAACTATCTTAGCTACCATATGTTCTACTGAAGTTAAATTTGGATTGCAAACGATGTTTAACATTATTAATCTAAATTATCCTTCGGAAGTTAAACTTGGATTGGAAACGATACTTAACATTTTTACTCCAAGTTTAACCGATGTGATCTTCCTAAGTTAAACCATATTACAGAAGTTATCAAATATCTATTTCAAAGGTCGACTTCCAGGTTAAACATGGCGAGACACTAGGCCTTCTTGGGTATGAGATCATCCACCACTTCCTAGACAAAGCCTCACAAAGAAATCGGATATTTAAATTCTTACAGTAAATTAGGTTTAACTATAGAGACCTCAATAGAAACACATTATCGAAACATGAAATCGAAAAATAAAATCGATAGCCTCTTGTGTTTGGTTTTTCAAGATCTATACAAAGAACATGAACTAGTTATGCTGCGGAAACAAATAACTAGTTATACTTTTCTTTGTAGCTTAAAGACCTCTTAATTTTCTGTTGTATTCCTCTCCTCCTCTTGGACGTCGTGTAGGCAACGATCTACCAAGATGGAATCCACTCGAACCACTTCTTCTCCTCCAAGACTCTCGAGCCACCAAGGGATGCCAAAATAGGAAACTCCTTCTCTTCTTCTTCTCCTCCAAGTAGCCGGCCATCAAGATCTTCTTCTTTTCTTTCAAGTTTCGACCACCAAGAAGAGATAGGCACCGACCTTAGAAAGAAGAAAAAGAGAGAACAAGTGTGCGCTGCTGGCTAAGGAAGAAGAAAAGGAAAGGGGAAAACCGGCCACACAAGGAGAATAGAAGAGAGAGGGCATAGGGTTGTTCCTATCAAGAGGTACCCTCTCCTTCTCTTTTATAATCCTTGGTCAAGGTAAAAGAGGAAAGTTTTAAACATAATTAAAACTTCCTTATTTGTCGCCTCCCATTTAAAAAAGGAAATTTTAACAACAATTAAAATATCTCTTTTCTAAATTTCCTATTGTACATGGCAATAAAGGAAAGTTTTAAAATTAATCTCTCTCTTTTAAAACATGTAGACAACTACAAAAAAGGAAAGATTAATTAAAACTTCTCCTTTTAAAATCATGGTTACAAAAAGAGAAAGTTTTATCAAAAATTAAAATATCTCTTTTAAACATTATAGATAATTACAAATAAGGAAAGATTCTAACAAAATTAAAATCTCTCTTTAATCTTTTGTAGATAGCTATAAAAAGAAATATTTTAAAATTTTAAAACTTTCTTTTAAAACCATGAGAATGACTATAAAAGGAAATTAAAATCTTTCCATAAAAGGAAAGTTTTCAATAAAATGAAATCTCTCTTTTAACCATTATAGATAACTATAAATAAGAAAAGATTTTAACAAAATTTTATTTTAAACAAAACTTCCTTCTTTCCATTACCTATGGCCGGCCCCATGCTTGGTCACCAAGCATAGCTTGGCCGGCCACTACATGAGCTCCAAAATAATGTTTGGTCGGCGCCCTTGCTCCAAGCAAGGATGTGTCCGACCCATTACTTGGGTAAGAAGTGGACTTTGTGGATACAAGGCTTAATAGATGCTACAACAGGGACCGAGAGGAGAAATTGGTTTTGGTCTCCCGATGAGCTTGAGCTTCCTGTGTTTACCCCGAACACACAACTCAAGTTCATCAATAATAACTTATACCACTAAAGAGTTATTATTGAACTACCGCACCAATCTCAAATTACATTATGGGCTCCTTATTATAAGTGCATTAATCTCCCTGTGTTTAAAATATTGAATGTCCACTAATTAAATGAGTTACTGACAACTCACTTAATTAATATCTAGCTCCATGGGTAGTACCACTCAACTTTATTGTCATGTCGGACTAAATCCACCTGCAGGGTTTACATGACAATCCTTATGTGCTCCTCAAGGGGACATCATCAACCTAGATTACTAGGACACAATTTCATTCTATAATCAACAACATACTATATAAATAATATCATTTCCCAACTTATCGGGCCTATTGATTTAACGAAAGAAATAAATATTAAGTATACGTGCTTGTTATTATATCATGATTAAGAGTACACACTTCCATAATAACAGAGGTTTTGTTCTTTTATATAGTCAGTATAAAAGAAACTACCTCAAATGGTCCTACTCAATACATTCATAGTGTACTAGTGTAATTTTATAGTCAAGATAAACTAATACCAAATTACACTACAACCACTCCAATGGTTTGTTCCATTCCATTTTGGTTATGAGCTACTATTTATAATTTATAAGGAACTGATAACATGATCTTCTGTGTGTCTCCTCACACCATGTTATCTTCAATATAAATTAAATGAACAACTACACTTAGTAAAAATATAAACATTTGACCAATGTGATTCTTATAAATGTTTATACAAAAGCTAGGCTTTTAGTATAAATCCTAACAATCTCCCACTTATACTAAAAGACTATGCTGCCATATATGCTGCTATACATCTGATTCCCATCTCCTCAACATGCCCATCAAAAGCTCTTGCCTTAAGTGCCTTAGTGAAAAGATCCAGGTTATCTGCTGATGCAATCTAGGTGACAACAATTTCTCCTCGTTATACGATGTCTCGTATTGGGTGGTACTTGCGCTCTATGTGTTTACTTGCCTTATGGGCTCATGGTTCCTTCGGGTTTGCTACTACACCACTTATTATCACAATACACTGTAATAATTTTGGTCAAACCAGGAATCACATCTAAGTCTATCATGAAGTTTCTGAGCTATACAGCTTTTATAGCTGCCTCAGAGGCTGCCACAAACTCAGATTCCATGGTGGAGTCTGAAATGCATTTCTGCTTAACACTCCTCCATTGTTATGGCTCCACTTCCTAAAGTAAACACAAAACCCCAAGGTTGACTTACTATTGTCCCTATCTGATTGAAAATCTGAATCCGTGTAACCCACAGGGAGCAAGTTATTTGCTTGGTAAACCAGCATATAACTCTAGTTCTTCTCAGGTACTTTAATATATGCTTTACGGTAGTCCAATGTCCTTGTCTTGGGTTACTTTGATATTTGCTAACCATGCCCACGGTAAAATAGATATCCGGTCTCGTACATAGCATCGCATACATTAGGCTTCCTATAGCATAAGGAACTACCTTCATTTCCTCTATATCTTTTGATGTCTTAGGAGACATCTCTTTAGATAAGGGTACTCCATGCCGAAGAGGTAGAAAAACTTTCTTGCAGTTTTGCATGCTAAAACGAGCTAGGATAGTATCGATATATGAAGCTTGGGATAAGCATAATATTCTTTTCTTGCGATCCCTTATTACTTTGATCCCAAGAATATATCCGCATTCTTCCAAGTCCTTCATATCGAATTGCTTGGACAACCATACCCTTACTTCTGACAACACTTTGATATTGTTGCCAACTATCAAAATATCATCTACGTATAGTATAAGAAATACCACCATGTTTCCTTCACACTTCTTATATACACAAGACTCATCCAGTCACTAAATAAATCCATAAGACTAGATTAATTCATTAAATTAGATATTCCAAGATCTTGAAGTTTGCTTCAGTCCATAAATAGATCGATTGAGCTTGCATACAAGATACTCTTTGTCCTTTGCAATAAATCCCTCTGGTTGCTTCATATGGATGTTTCTTCAAGAGTTCCATTAAGGAAAGTTGTCTTGACATCCATTTGCCAAACCTCATAATCCATATGAGCAGCAATAGATAAAAGTATCCGGATAGACTTAAGTATAACTACCAGCAAAAAGGTTTCCTCATAATCGATTTCCTCTTTCTAAGTATATCCTTTTGTAACAAGCCTTGCTTTGAAAGTTTCCACCTTCTTGTCTGCCCCTCTTTTTCTTTTGTAGACTTATTTACACCCAATGACTTTTACACCATTTGGTGGTTCTACAAGCTCCCAGACCTTATTAGAATATATAGATTATATTTCAAAGTTCATTGCACTTTGTCAAGATGCTGCATCTTTATCTTGGAGTGCTTCATCATATGTGCAGGAATCAGGTTCATGTTCACCAGGGATCAAGCCCAAGACTCTCTCAAAAACATGAATCTACCAGGTTGCCGAACAACCCTCCCACTACGACGTGACACTGTTTGTAATTGTGCATCATTTGTGGCACTGTGGTCACCAAGCATGGCTTGGCCGGCCACTACATGAGCTCCAAAATATTGCTTGGCTGACCCCCTTGCTCCAAGCAATGATGTGTGCAACCCATTACTTGGGTAAGAAGTGGACTTTGTGGATACAAGGCTTAATAGAGGCTACAACAGGGACCAAGAAGAGAAATTGGTTTTGGTCTCCCGATGAGCTTGAGCTTCCTGTGTTCGCCCCGAACACCCAACTCAAGTTCATCAATAATAACTCATACCACTAAAGAGTTATTATTGAACTACCATACCAATCCCAAATTATATTATGGGCTCCTTCTTATTATAAGTGCATTAATCTCCCTGTGTTTAAGATATTGAATGCTCACTAATTAAATGAGTTATTGACAACTCACTTAATTAATATCTAGCTCCATGAGTACTACCACTCAACTTTATTGTCATGTCGGACTAAGTCCACCTGCAGGGTTTACATGACAATCCTTATGAGCTCCTCAAGGGGATATCATCAACCTAGATTACTAGGACACAGTTTCATTCTATAATCAACAACACACTATATAAATAATATCATTTCCCAACTTATCGGGTCTATTGATTTAACGAGCAAAATCACACCTTTGATAAATTAAAGAAATAAATATTAAGTATACGTGCTTATTATTATATCATGATTAAGAGTACGCACTTCCATAATAACAGAGGTTTTGTTCTTTTATGTAGTTAATATAAAAGAAACTACCTCAAATGGTCCTACTCAATACACTCATAGTGTACTAGTGTAATTTTATAGTCAAGACAAACTAATACTAAATTACACTACAACTACTCCAATGGTTTGTTCCATTCCATCTTGGTTGTGAGCTACTATTAATAATTTATAAGGAACTGATAACATGATCTTCTGTGTGTCTCATCACACCATGTTATCTTCAATATAAATTAAATGGACAACTACACTTAGCAAAAATATAGACATTTGACCAATGTGATTCTTATAAATATTTATACAAAAGTTAGGCTTTTAGTATATGTCCTAACAACACTGTTGGTTTTCTCAAGCACATAGAAAAAAACCTAAACAAATTCCAAAAGAAAGAGTCTTTACTTGCAAAGAGAGGTCGAAGAATCAAACCGAGATGGATCCCTAAATCAAAAAATGATGGAAGATATTAAAAACCTTAATATCATATCGCTTCCCTGCCTCCCTTTATCCTCCTCTGTAGGAGATTCCCAAAATCAATAAGCAACAGAAATTTTTTTTGAAAATAGATCAATATCAGACATGGTGGCCTAAAAAACACATCTTTGTAATACAACTCGATTGAAAACAATGCAACAATTACTGACAAATGAAAAGATGGCATCTTCATGGTCTGAGGGGGAGAAAGCAATACCTAGAAGGAATCGATGATGATAGATTGAATAGTGGTAGATGAACTTGAGAGAGATGAAGGTTATGTAGGCTGTGTACCTGGAAGAAGGCAGAGGCTCGTCAATGATGGGGAGAAAGCAGGTGTTCGTGTGTCCAAAGTCGAGCTGCCTACACTAAGAACAAAAATTTGGGCTAGTTTATAGACCTAAACAACCCATACTTAGACCCGTGTTTGAATACATGGAAATGGATTCAACAAAGAGGGGTTAGGTGGAGAGGGGTTCGCTGGAGGGGTTTGTGGAGAGGAGTTCACCAGAGAGGGAGATGTTCGGTTGAGTGGGGGGTTTATGAAGAGGGAGTCGTAGTCTCGCGAAAGGTTTTGGGCAAAAAAAAAAATGCTAAGGTTTGCAAGGTGCAGTGAGGGTCCATAGTTCTAAAAAAAAAATTAAAGACTATTAATAGATATTTTATAATATTTATTAATAGCATACATTTTTTGCATGCCATTATTTATATAAGTATAATAATATTAACAGTGTGCACTGTAAGCCGTTAATATTAAGTTTTAACATAACATTCTGTACGCCATAGAAAAGTTTATTAACAGTATATTTTTTTCTACATGTTGTCATTTGTATAAACATTATACTATTCACAGTGCAATTAATTAGACGCACCATAAAAAACTATTATTAATAGTGCACCCTAATTGTGCGCTGCTGATAACATGCTGTAGAAAGTCATGTTTGTTGTAGTGCGGAGTGAGCATTCATCCACTGAAGTTTGAGGGGGATTTCAGGAGTCCCCAGGGCGTAACATAGCTGGGGGTGCATGATTTCGTGGTCGAAGGTCTATGGTTCGATTCTCGGAGTGTCATTGCTTGGGGTTAGCTGTTAGAGTGTATATTAAAAGTCTAGCTTTTTGTATAAGCATATAAGAATCACATTGGTCAAATGTCTACATTTATGCTAAGTGTAGTTGTCCATTTAATTTATATTGTAGATAACATGGTGTGAGGAGATACACAGAACATCATGTTATCAGATCCTTATAAATTATAAATAGTTGCTCACAACCAGGATGGAATGGGACAAACCATTGGAGTGGTTGTAGTGTAATTAGGTATTAGTTTATCTTGACTAATAAATTACACTAGTACACTATGAATGCATTAAGCAGGATCAATTGAGGTAGTATCTTTTTATACTGACTATATAAAAGAACAATACCTCTGTTATTATGGAAGTGTGTACTCTTAATCATGATATAATAACAAGCACATATACTTAATATTTATTTTTTTGATTTATCAAAGGGTGCGATTTAGCTCGTTAAATCAATAGGCCCGATAAGTTGGGAAATGATACTATTTATATGGTGTGTTGTTGATTATAGAATGAAACTGTGCCCTAGTAATCTAGGTTGATGATGTCCCCTTGAGGAGCTCATAAGGATTGTCATGTAAACCCTGCAGGTGGACTTAGTCCGACATGATAATAAGGTTGAGTGACACTACTCTTGGAGCAAGATATTAATTAAGTGAGTTGTCAGTGACTCATTTAATTAGTGGGTATTCAATATCTTAAACACAGGGAGACTAACACACTCATGATAAGAAGGAGCCTATATAGTAATATGGGATTGGTGCGGTGGTGCAATAATAACTCTTTAGTGGAATGAGATATTATTGATAAACTTGAGTTGGGTGTTCGGGGCGAACATGAGAAGCTCAAGCTCATCGGGAGACCAAAACCAATTCCTTCTCTCGGTCCCTATTATAGCCTCTTATTTATAAAGTCGTATATCCACCCAAACCCAATTTCTTACCCACCTTAAGGTGGTCGGCCAAGCCAAGCTTGGAGCCCAAGCTAGGGTCGACCAAACCAAGGTTAGATGGGTTTAAGTTGTGGTCGGCCCTAGCTTGGAGCCCAAGCAAGGGTGGTCGGCCACATTGAATTCAAAAGGAAGTTTTATTTTGTAAAATCTTTCCTTTTATAGAGATCCATTAAAAGGATTTAAAAGGATGATTTTAATATAAAACTTTCCTTTTTTAGATCGGTCATAAAAGGAAATAAAATGAAGTTTTTATTTTGAAAACTTTCCTTTTATGTTGGTTTTAAAAGAGATTTGTAAATTTTAAAATCTTTCCTTTTATAGCTTTCTATAAAGGAATAAAAGAAAGATTTGAAATCTTTCCTTATTTGTAGTTATCTATAATGTGAAAGAAATATTTTAATTTTTTGATAAAACTTTCCTTTCTTGAAACCATGTTTTATTTTAAATCTTATCTTTTATAGATATCCATAAAAGGATTTAAAAGAGAGAGATTTTAATTTATAAAACATTCCTTTTAGAACTATCTACAAAAGGGATTTTTAAAAGAGAGATTTTAATTTTTGTTTAAAATCTTTCCATGCTTGGAGAACAAGTTTGTGACTGACCATGATAAGAAGAAAAGGAAGTTTTAATTTTTTTGTTTTAAAACTTTCCTTTTTAGTCATTGGCCAGGAATATAATGAAGTTTTAATTATGTTTAAAACTTTTCTTATTTGCTAAAACCAAGGAATATAAAAGAGAGGGTAGAGGTGCCTCACCTCACAACAATACATCTTCTATTTCTCTCCTCTCTTCCTTGGTGGTGGTCGGCCCTTACACTTTCTCTCTTCTCCTTTGTTTTCCCTCTTGGTGGCTGGCGGCTTATTGGTGTGGAGATCCATTGATGGCTGGTTGCTTGAAGGAGAAGAAGAAGAGAAGGAGGTTCTCTTGTCTAGCATCCCTTGGAGGAAAGTTGGTGGCCGAACTTCATCATCTCTTGGAGAAAGTAGGTGGCCGAAACTTAAAAGGAAGAAGAAGGCTTGGGTGGATTCTCGTCTTGGTAGATCGTCGCCCACACGACACCCGAGATAAGAAGAGGAATACAATAGAAGATCAAGAGGTCTATAAGTTACAAGAGGTATAACTAGTTATTAGTTTTAGCATCATAACTAGTTCATCTTTTGTATAGATCTTGAAAAACCAGACACAAGAGGTTATCGATTTTAATTATCGTTTTTGTTTTCGATATTTATTTCGATTTCATGTTTCGATAATGTGTTTCTATTGAGGTCTCTATTATTAAACCTAGTTTACTGTGAGAAGTTTAAATATCTGATTTCTTTGAAAAGCTTTGTCTAGGCAGTGGTGGATGATCCCATACCCAAGAAGGCCTAGTGCCTCGCCACGTTTGACTTGGAAGTCGATCATTAAAATAGATATTTGATCAACTTCTGTAATATGGTTTAACTTAGGAAGATCACTGATAAGGCGAATCTGTCACATCCGCTAATCAAATTGTACAAATATATTTTCCACTGAACCCCTTAATTAAACAATAATGTTGTAGTAACGAGCCCAGGATCGATCCGAGGAACCAACGGTAGAATGTAATTTAGGATTGTATTTTTATTTTTATTTTTATGGTTTTAAACATATAAATGGAATTTGGGGAGTTTTGCAAATAAATGGGGGGTTTAAGCTTGAATCTAAATCTACAAAAGTAAAGCACATCAAATAAAAACTAATCTAATGCAAGAGTGAAACCTAACTATATGTCAATGAATACTTGTGTGCCAACAATCAAACTCAAACGCATTGCCACTCTACGTTTTGATTAAATTATTAACACACACTTAAACTAGAAATGAAATACAAAAACACAAGTAAATATGATCTACAGCAAAATGTAAACCCTAACTTAACACTTAAATACTAAACAATTAACCAAACATCAAATAAACACAAATTAAGCTTCAACTATGAAATGAAATGCTAGATTACTTGCTAAAACATAACAATCATTAAAAGAAACAAGTTCTAAGCTATAAAACAGTAGCAAAAAGAAATAAACCCTAACCAATCTAATCCCTCAACCAATCTCACCAAACTTCACACTCAAGTCGTCACACAAGAGTGCCAAAATCGAAACCACCCAATTTTGGACCTCAGTGGAGATTCTAAGCTACAAATCAATTCGAGGAATGCTCACAAGTGCCGACGGACCACCCCCAGCGAGCTAAGAACATCCCGGAACCCATAAATGCCTAAAATCTGGAAATCTGGTCTCTGGATCTGATGGGAAGCTGTGGAACGCGGATGAACGTCGGATGGAGTTCAGCAACGCCGGAGGACCACCGCCGAACGCTTCTGATGAGAATCGGAGCTCAGATTTGGAGGACCACCTCCAAATCTAAGGTGAAACGGGGAGATGCCGCGAGCCAAATTCCACCGGAGAGAACACCCGCCGATGGCTCCAGATGATCGGGATGTGCTGCCGTGAAGCTCTACAATGAAGGTTGAAGCTCGGGAGAATGATCGAAGAAGAGAAAGGGGTTGAAATCCGGAAGATTGCCGTGAGGACGAGGCTGCTGCGCGCTGTGGAGTCGACGAAGAAGAAAGGGAACTGTAGCTTCTGTTTTAAATCTTATCCAGATTTGAACGGACGGCTAGGAGCAATTTGGAGCTAAATCAATGGTGAAAGCTGCCCAAAATCCGATCCGAAGGTACTGATCTTGATCTAGAGTCTGGATCTACCCTCCCTTAGGTCGGATCGATCTGATCATCACTGGATGGCCCAGATCTGTCGATCTTCAATGAACGACCCAGATTAATTAAGCTGGATCAATGGCTGGATGAACTCAAATCTGGATCAAAAATTCTGGATCTTCATCAATGGCTTAGATCTGCTCCCCATTAAGTTGGATATCCATATCTTCAACGGATGGTCCAGATCTGTCCTATTCTTGATGAACGACCCATAATGCTTCAAAGCTTGATCTTCTTGTTTGAATTCCGATTCGAGCCCAATTTCGGTCCAAATAGATCCAAATCTAAGATTCTTTGATGCCTACAAAATAAGAATCAAATATTAGCATCAAATAATACCAAAAATAAGATAATTTATAATTAGATCCAAAAATACACACTATGTACAAAATGTGATGTAACCATGATTTAAACCTATAAAATCAACATCAAACCATGCATATGTGAATCAAAATAATGCAGTAAAATCATGGTTATCAATCACATTGGTTGAACTTAAAGTAAGAATGTTAAGTTTCGTTCCCAATTCAAGTTTAACTTCTAAAGGAAAATTTTTGATTAATAATGTTAAGCATCGTTTGCAATCCAAATTTAACTTTAGTAGAACACATGGGTAGCTAGGATAGTTCTATACTTGTACAAATTTTTATACAGGGGAACTAGGACAGTATTCTGAGTAGCAACCAACATTAGTGTCCTGGTCATACACTTTCAGCTGTGTACCTATATTTACCTCTCTCCATATCTGTGGGACCTGCTCTAGGGGGGCCGCTGATGTGGCGGTTCCACATTTTTTGAGGGGGATTTCAGGAACTGATGACCTGGGGTTTACCCCACCATACGCCTGACGCCTGTGTACCTGCATGTACCTCCCTCCATATTCGTGGGGTTGACACTAGAGGGCCATTAATGTAGCAGATATACATTTGAGGGGGTTTTTATGATCTGGAAAAAGAAAATGAAAGTATTCTTTAAAACAAATTTTGATATATTACCTACTATTAAATATGATTTTGTAGCACCCATAGATTATCACGGAATTGAAAAAGAAGAGCACTTGTGAAGCAAGAAGGAGAAAGTTGACTTCGTGGCATACAACAAAGCAGAGTTCCATTTATTGAGCATTCTTCCATCGCAAGAAGTCAATCAGATCGGCAGCTACAACTCAGGTAAAGAACTTTGAGAGAAGTTCCTAAAGTTGCACGAAGGGATCTTGGAGGTTAAACTAGCAAGATGAGACCTGCTTCGAAACCAACTCAACAACCTCCAGATGGAAAAGGAAGAGACATTGGCTCATCTACACACATGAATCAAAGAGTTGATTACCAGACTCATGAATCTCAAAGAAATGGTGACAAATCAATATTCCCTAAGGTATGCGTTAAATGCGTTCCAGAGAACACCAGAATGAATGTCTATAGTGGACTTCTTCTACATCTCCAAGGATCTTGAGGAATGTACTTTAGAGGATTTGTTTTCTACTTTTGAATAACACAAATCAAGATGCGCAGATCTAAGAAAAGAAAAACAGCCAAGTCAAAACCTAGCAATGAAAGCTAACTAGAAAGATGAATCGGATTCCGACACATCACTTGATGAAGACGAAGCAGCTTTTATAGTAAGGAAATTTTCAATGTTCTTTAAGTCTAATAACTTCAATAAGAGACAGGCCAACAAGACTCTATGGGCAAAGAGGAAAATTAGATGCTACAATTGCCAAGAAGAACACATTAAGTGTCACGCCCTGGGTAGTCCCTGCCAGAAGAAATTTCGACAGCATCTCCCCTGTACGGGTGACAATCTGAAACTTCTTACAACAATCCAGATACCTCGGCCAACACGACCGGAAATATATATATATATATATAATAGAAAAAAAAAACTAAACCTAAGCGGAAACAACGATAAGGAAAAACCATCTCAAAAATCCTACTCAACTACACCCATAAAGCTCAAAACACAACGACGCAAATAAAATCAACTCACCTTTTCTGCCGTCTAGGCAGGCATGTAGCAGAACATATCCAAATAAATATAAAAAGAAAACTTATCGACAAATAAAAGACCATACAGTAATCCATAGAACAAAACTAGTACAAATCTAAAACGTAGTCTATATAACATCATAAGAAAACCAAATGACCAAATAAATATCCTCGTGATCTACACGGGAACTAGCAATTGGAACTCTCCGGACAGCCTCAGCCTGAAAATAGTAATAACAATGAGGTGAGCCAACTCCTCACCGGGTAACTACTGACATGCATAGTAAAAATAACTAATAGCAATAATTATGCGTACAGTCTCCTGATATAGGAATGATAAATGCAAACTGAAATAAACAGGAGAAAAACAATACTAACCAGGACTTGGTGTACGGATAATAGACCGAGAGGTATCGAAATCCTGTATGCATGTCAAATATATGCATCCACCAAATATGCAGCATATAAGTGTAGCAAACACAAGCAATAAATGCATTAATGCGTATGATGCCAATGACATGTCCTGGTCACCCTAGTTGCCAGTCAGCCGTCTCACACACGATGGTGAGACCAAGTGGGTAGGGCTGTGATAACCGTGCACTCTGTCATCATTGCTCCTGAGTGATCGAGTGGACGGGATGATGTCGGAGTACACCTATCCTCCTTACCCCAAATCATAAGTGGGGGAGCTCAATGCTCTCATCTCCCTGAGCAAATCTAGAGAGGGATCTCTGTCGGCTACCACGCTGCATCACACTACCCATGAGTGGACCAACGAAGCTAAACAGAGCAAAACTATCTGCCGGCTACCACGCTGCGTCACCAGACCAGCGGAGCCTAACAGAGCAGAACTGTCTGCCGGCTACCACGCTAAGTCACCGGACCAGTGAAGCCTAACAGCAGAACTGCCACACACCTTGCCTAACATACCACTAACCCATGAGTGGTGGTGTGTGCAGATCTATGTAATTGGCGATGTAATCAACAATAATGGAGCCGACTATCGCACAACATGCAATCATGCGAGATGGTGCATGCCACTAAGCATGGAAATATTCTGATCCTGTCCATCTCTACATAATGTGTACCATAAGACAAATGGATCAAATCAATGGTCTAGGTACACAAGTCAGATAAGGTATAAAAACCTAAGTCCTGAACATAATAAGGTATGGTTATGTGACTACTTCTATAAGCATATAAAATCAGGTGGGTACTAACATAGATGGAATGCATAACAAGTAAGCAAAACAAGCATGTAATAGGTATTCGGTAGTGACAAACCGATGCAGATAAGAAACATAATTATTACTACTTGTTAAAAACTACTAAGCATATCAAATGACATATCAAAATAGATAAGTTAAGGTACCCGCCTCCAATAAGAGGATCCAATCCGATCCAAATCCGAAGTCGAGATACTCGTCTCGCGTCAAAGTCCTGTGTCACTAATATATATACATTTTTATTTAGCTACAACTCAAATGAATAGCTAAATAAAAATCCTTAAGAACAATTTAGGGAAACCCCCTAAACCATAAACATCAACCTACCTAAATTAAATCCAATAGTTAATTAGGGTTAGTTACTTAATCCCCAATCAACCCATTAGATTAATAATCCAAACCTAAATCAATTATACTAATCATGAAGTCTACCTCATACCTAATTCAACACATAAACCTAATTCATCAACATCATGTATCAAAATTACTACACCATACCTCAAGCTCAGCCAACAAGATTGCTGTCGGAAGGAGGTCCTGCCGAAACCAAGGTGAGCTGCTAGATCAAAGAGCAACCCACAACACAATTTCAAATCCACAGAACACTATACCTTATTGGAATCAATCGGATCAAGCAGGAGGTCACTGATCAAGCATCAACCCCTCTAGTCTCTGCCCGACAACCCAAGCACAACTCACTGATCCCCAACGTCTCCAATCCGTGACCTAATTTGGTCACAAAGAAAATGAGGATCAAAAATAGAGAAGGATCGGTGAACCGAGAAGAGGATTGAACAAAAACAGTGAAGACAAGGCTGTTACCTCACCACACCGCCGTCACTGGACAGATCCGACTAGGGCACAGCGCCGCTAGAGGAAGACAAGAAGGATCAGGAGAAAGGTTCGGCGCTGAGGCTTACGGGAACACCACTGGCTGAGGAGGACAACCCGGCAATCGTACCCCTAGTCGGCGGTGAAGACGCGACGGTGTGGATCGGCGCCGGTGACGAACGGAAAAGAAGTTTCGTCGAGTCGTCTGCGAGAACAGAGAGAAGAAGAAGGGAAGGAAGTTCTCATCGGGGCAGAGAGGAGAAAGAGGAAGGAGTGATCGGGCACGGGTTTTGTACGATCGGGAAGAAGAAATGGTCGTGTGCGGTTATGGCAGAGATCAGCGTGAGAGGAGGCTCAGCGCGAGGGAGGAGGGGGGACGACGTTAAGGACTAGGGTACGAGTTCAGGGAAGGAAAAATAAGAAAAATAAAAGGAAAATAAAAAGGAAAAAAATCAAACATTTCCTCGCTTAAATGGGGTAGCCTAAACAGGCTTTCCCGGGGCCCAATTTTTATTCCCGTAACCTAAGCCATATGGTCTCCGAAATTTTTTTAAAAAATTCTGGAAAATTCCCTTATGGCAATTCACCCTTTTTCGATATTTTACATTCTCCCCCACTAATAAAAATTTGGTCCCCAAATTTTCGTTATCTACCATAAGCAAATACTAACAACATATAAAAAATATAAATGTTGAACGGTAAATAACCCACATACCTCAAGTGAAATGGTGGGGGTATCGAGCTTGGATCGTATCCTTGAGCTCCCAGGTGGCCTCCTCGTCTGAATGATGCTGCCATCTGACTTTAACCAGTCGGATAGTCTTGTTCCACAACCGACGCTCTTTCTGGTCCAGAACCCGTATCGGAACTTCCTCGTAGGTAGCGTCAGGCTGAAGGGGAACTGGTATATCAGATAGCATATGTGCTAGGTCGGCAACGTATCTCCTTAGCATAGACATGTGGAATATGTCGTGAACGCCTGCCAGGGACGGTGGTAGTGCCAGACGATAAGCTACCGCTCCAATCCTTTCCAAGATCTGGAAAGGTCTAATGTATCACGAGCTAGTTTACCTCTGAGGCCAAATCTCTTCACCCTTTTCGTGAGTGAAACATGTAGAAAAATATGGTCGCTAGTAGAGAACTCCAGGGGTCTCCGTCTCCGATTAGCATAACTTTTTTGGCGGTCCTGCGCCTCTGACATCCTCCGTCTGATAGTATGAACCAACTCTGCCTCCTACTAAGCTCTATAAGGCCCTAGCAACTGGGCCTCCCCAATCTCATCCCAGAGGGTGGGTGTCCGACAAGGCCTACCATACAACATTTCAAACGGTACCATTTGGATAGCCGAATGAAAGCTGTTGTTGTAGGCGAACTCTACCAATAGCAAATGGTCCTCCCAATTGCCTTCGAAATCCAATACACAAGATCTCAGCAAGTCCTCTAGAGTCTGAATGGTCCGCTCTGACTGTCCATCAGTCTGTGGATGGAAAGTTGTACTGAAACGGAGCTGAGTGCCCAAGGCCTGCTGCAGACTCTACCAGAATCTGGACGTGAACCGAGGGTCTCTATCCGAAATAATACTCAAAGGAACTCTATGAAATCTGATGATCTCTCGGCAATACAGATTTGCCAATCGATCCAGGGAATCAGTCTTCCGGGTCGCTAAGAAGTGCACGGATTTGGTTAATCGATCAATGATTACCCAAATCGGGTCATGGCCTCGTCGTATCCTAGGCAAACCCACCATAAAATTCATGGTAATGTGTTCCCATTTCCACTCAGGAATAGGAATCCGCTGAAGTAATCCGGCAGGTCTCTGGTGCTCAGCCTTCACCTGCTGACAGACAAGACATCTAGCTACGAATTCTGCGATGTCTTTCTTCATGTCGTCCACCAGTAGGAACGCCTCAAATCTCGATACATGCGGGTCCCGCCTGGGTGGATAGCAAATCGGGAGAGATGAGACTCCTGAAGTAACTCCTCCCTGACCGAGTGAGATAGAGGTATGCATAATCGGCCTCGAAAATATATAATACCCGCATCATCTCAGGTGAACTCTGTCTGATGCCCGGAAGCTATCTGACTGGCAATGAACTGAAAATGCTGATCATCGGCCTGGGCCTCTCGGATCCTTGTCCTGATCAATGATTAAGCAACCATAGTAACCAAAACACCTCGCTCTGTCTGTCCCTGCTCCTCAAGGCCCAATTCGGAGAACCCCTGAATCAAGCCCATGACTGAAGCTTGGTCGCAAGACAAAGTCCCTCTGGACTTCCTGCTGAGTGCATCGGCAACCACATTAGTTTTCCCTGGGTGATAGCTAATGGTACAATCATAATCCTTTAGAAACTCCATCCATCTCCTCTATTGGAGATTAAGTTCCTTCTAAGTGAAAATATATTTGAGACTCTTATGATCCGTGAGAATCTCAAAGGTAATGTCGTACAGATGATGCCGCCAAATCTTCAAAGCAAAGATGATGGCGGCTAGCTCCAGATCATGTACTGGGTAGTTCTTCTCAAGTTCCTTCAACTAACGAGAAGCATAGGAGACTACCCTGCCGTGCTGCATCAGAATAACACCCAAACTCTGAAGAGATGTGTCGGTATAGAGCACGAATCCGTCCTCTTCAGAGGGTAAAACCAAAACCGGAGCTGACACTAATCTCCGCCTCAGCTCCTAGAAGCTGGTCTCACAATCTTCTGTCCAAGTGAACTTCACACCTTTCCTGGTCAGGCGTGTCAGCGGCATAACAATCCAGAAGAAACCCTTGACGAACCGTCTGTAATATCTAGCTAGTCCCAAAAAACTACGGATCTCCTGTACTGATTTCGGCTGCTCCCAACTGGTGACAGCCTTGATCTTCTAAGGGTCTACTGAAATACCTCGGCTAGAAACCACGTGACCCAGAAAATCGACTGAAGATAGCCAAAAGGCACACTTGCTGAACTTCGCATATAGCTGATGTCGTCGAAGAGTCTCCAAGACTGTGCGAAGATGCTGTGCATGTTCCTCCTTGGAACACGAGTAGACCAATATGTCATCGATGAAAACGATAACAAACTAATCAAGATACTCCAGGAAGACACGATTCATCAAATCCATAAATATCGCTGGAGCATTGGTAAGCCCAAATGACATTATCAAAAACTCATAATGGTCGTATCTGGTATGGAATGTTATCTTCTAAATATCAGATTCTTTAACTCTCAACTGATGATATTCAGACCGCAGATCAATCTTATAATACACTAAGGTACCTCTGAACTGATGATAAGGAGCTTTCGATGTCGGCGCGGTTCCCGGAATCAACTCAATAGCAAACTCCACTTGCCTTCTGGGAGACAAACCTGGTAGCTCCTCTAAAAATACATCCGGATACTCTTGGACTACTAGAACGTCGGAGAGTTGAGAACTACTGTCGTCTTCAGTATGAATCAAAGATAACAGAAAATCCTGACAACCATGTGACAGCTGCTTCTGAGTCTGAATCGCTGAAATAGTCGATATGTCGTTGTCTCTTATGCCAGTGAAATCTCACGAGGGTTGGTTCGAAGGTCGGAATGTGACCACCCTCGTCTGGCAATCAACAGTGTAATGATATGCTGACAAACAATCCATGCCAAGAATAATATCAAAGTCGACCATTTCTAATACTAAAAGATGTACCGTAAGTATCATGTTGCCAAAGTCTAACGGGCAACCTTTTACCTCCTAGGTGACATCTAGAGCATCACCGGGCGGTAGAGAGATTGTTAGTCGCTGCGGTCTAATAGTGGGTAATCTACCAATCTCCCTCATAAAGGTACGGGATATAAAAGAATACGAACTACCAGTATCTATTAGCATATCAGCAGATAAGGTATAAATGGAAATCGTACCATGGAAAATGAATCCGTCGGCCCGCTGCGCATCCTCTCTGGTGACCGCATGAATCTGTCAAGTCTCTAGTGGAGGTGGAGGTGGAGGTGGTAGCGCTGCCAGCGGCAGTTGCATCTGAGCAGGAGCCGGCCACTGAGGCAGTGTTGGATATGGGGCGAGAGGTGGAAGAGAGGACTGCGATTGATACTGTACTAGTGGCTGTGGCTGTGTCTAGTACTGAACCAGAGGCTAGGGCTGCCAATACTGGACTAAGCGCTGAGGCTGTAGTTGATATGGAGATCCCACAATAGAACTCTATGGTACTATAAAGGCACTGGGGTGCTCCTGTCCATGCATGCCATATGCAGCTGCTGCAGGGGGAGTCGCCCTTGGGCTCTGTGCCCGCCTCGCTGAGTCCCTGTTTGACTGAGTTGAACTCCATGACCAGAAACTTCAGAAGCAATATGCTGAGCCTTCAACAAACAATCTCGACTCAGGTGCCCAGGCAGTTTACAATAATAGCAAACTGAATGTCCCAGGGAGCAGGCTGAGGTGATGTGGTCTCTGGACCCATATCTGGTGCAGCGAATGTCACTGGCGGGTTATTTCCAGTTCTGCTGAGAAGATTGGAAACATCTTGATATAGATTGCCCTGACTTTTAAGGCTGACCTGATGCCCCAGAAGTACCCTGACCTGGTCAACCGCGACCACTCTACTGCTGTTCGGTAGCCTGTGGCAACTGAATCTGTCCTGATGCCCAATCAGTCTGTTTCTTTTTCTTGTCCGAGTACGCTCTCTGGTGAGCTGACTCTATCATCAGGGCTCTGTCCAGTGTCTCTATGTAAGATGAGTTCCCAAAATTGGCAAGCTTTGCTTGTAGATGTCCATCCAGACCCTAAATAAACTGTTGCATATGGGAACTGTCCTCAGCAACTAGTTCTGGACAAAATCTGGCTAACCGATTAAACTCGGCATTGTACTCTGTCACCGAGCGATTGTTCTGTCATAGACTCACAAAATCCTGACGGCGAGTAATCTGATATGCCCGTGGGAAGTAGTGGCTCTCAAAAGTCTCTCTGAATCTGGCCCAGGTGATGTTCTGCTCGCCTATGATGGAACGTTGTGTAACCCACCAGGTGTCGCCCATATCCCGTAAATGGAAAGCAGCTAGCTCTGCTTTCTCCCACTCGGAGCAAGCCATGTAGAAGAAAGTCCTGTCCATAATCTCAATCTAGGACTAGGCCACACTCGGATCAGTCTCTCCTCAGAATAGTGTGAATAGACTTTTCATCGACTCTGCCAATGCTAGAATCCGGGCTCGTGTCGTGACAATATTAGTGAGGTGGGTAGGGATCGTCGCGGGAACTGGCGGAATTCCTGGAGCTGGTGCTACAGGTAGTACCGCTGGATAGATCGAAGGAGGTACTCCCGGTGCTGCTGCATAAGCTGGGGCATATACCATTGGTGGTACTGCAGGGTCGATATGAGTGGCCACGACTGGAGGTACGGTAGGTGGTGGTACCGGAAATTGAGCAACCGGTACCGCTGGTGCGAGTGCTGGGTGTTAGGATCTCTTCGTACGGCTAGAGAGGGGGGGTGTGAATAGCCGCCCCAAATTGCTCGTTTCTTCCTACAATTCGTTAGCGCAGCGGAAAAATAAACTAGAAACGAAAAGAAGAATATCAAACCTTAACACAGCGATGTACGAGGTTCGGAGATGATGCTCCTACTCCTCGGCGTGTCCGTAAGGTGGACGAACCCAATCAATCCGTCGGTGGATGAGTCCCCAGAAAACCGGCTAATAAAAACACTCCTTATGGGTGGAGAAACCTCGCCACAGAAACTTCTTGCAACAGCAAGAAAAGAGTACAAGGAAAACAAGAAATAAAGTACAATACAAA